>NC_037672.1:144726431-144884545 GCF_003255815.1 Theropithecus gelada
TCCTTCCTTCCTTCCCTCCCTCCCTCCCTCCCTCCCTCTCTCCCTCCCTCTCTCTCTCTCTCTCTCTCTCGCTCTCTTTCTCTCTTTCTTAGATAGAGTTTCGCACTTGTTGCCCAGGCTGGAGTACAATGGTGCGATCTCGGCTCACTGCAACCTCCACCTCCCGGGTTCAAGCAATTCTCCTCTCTCACCCTCCCAAGTAGCTAGAATTATAGGCACGTGCCACCACGCCCAACTAATTTTTGTATTTTTAGTAGAGATGGGGTTTCACCATCCTGGCCAGGCTTTTCTCGAACTCCTGACCTCGTCATCCACCCGCCTTGGCCTCCCAAAGTTCTGGGATTACAGGCATAAACCACTGTACCCGGCCCAAAGTTTTATTTTCTATTAATGGAGATCACACATTAATGTTTCATTTTTACCTAAGAAATCCTGGAATAAGAAGATAAAACAATTAATTTAGAAGAACAAGCATTTGACATAAGTGAAAAGTCACATTTCACAGAGTAGTATGCAAACATCCTGTTGTAGCTAAACATGTTAAATTGCCATCTTTGGGCCTACCTTTCTTAATAACTTCTACTTTTTGAAGTAGATGCTGATGCTTTCCAGCAGCCCTGGACCCTCCGGTTTTCATGTGATTAGTCATGTCACAGAAGAAACCCCATGGTGGATGATAAATGTTAAAACTCTTTACAGGCCGGGCGTGGTGGCTCACGTCTGTAATCCCAGCACTTTGAGAGGCCCAGGTGGCCGGATCACAAGGTCAGGAGATCGAGACCTATCTCTACTAAAAAAATACGAAAAAATTTAGCCGGGTGTGGTGGTGGGCGCATGTAGTCCCAGCTACTCAGGGGGCTGAGGCAGGAGAATGTCATGAACCCGGAAGGCGGAGCTTGCAGTGAGCCGAGATCATGCCGTTGCACTCCAGCCTGGGTCACAGCGCAAGACTCCATCTCAAAACAAACAAACAAACAAAACTCTTTACAAAATTCATGAGCAGCTTTTTTGAGAAATGGGATATCAGTACTTCATTCTTCATTAAATATACATTCTTTCCTTTGACACATTTCTGTCAAAAGCTTTTGTTTTGCAAAAAAAAAAGTATTACCAAATCATAAAGCATTTTAATAGCTGTAGATTTGCGTAATAAAATAAAGGACAAATAGCTATAGCAATAGGGTTCAGACCACTCTCTATGTGCTCTATGGCAGCTCTGCTCAGCCTCCACTTTCTTGTACATCTACACTCAACCTGTAATTTTCTGTGCTTCCTGTTGACCCTGCTGACTGGCCTGGCAACTTCGTTCATCTTGCAGGTTACTGCCCGGGCCTCACTGAAACTAGTTGGTACACTAAAATAGCCAGCAAGATTAGCAGTATCAACTGCTTCTCCTCTGGCCAGTAATACTGGAAGGAGTAGCTGACTCTACCTGATCGCATCTCAGAGAGCTTCATTTTATCAGCAAGTATCCTTCTTACTGTTCTTAAAAATAAGTGTTGGTTACCTTGCTTCTGGAAACATCAGAAAAGGAAAGATGGGTTGGCTGGGTATGGTGGCTCATGCCTGTAATCCCAGCACTCTGGGAAGCTGAAGCGGGTGGATCACCTGAGGTCAGGAGTTGGAGACCAGCCTGACCAACATGGAGAAACCCCATCTCTACTAAAAATACAAAATTAGCTGGAGTGGTGGCACATGCCTGTAATCCCAGCTACTTGGGAGGCTGAGGCAGGAGAATCGCTTGAACCTTTGAGGCCAAGATCATGCCATTGCGCTCTCACCTGGGCAACAGAGTGAAACTCCGTCTCAAAAAAAAAAAAAAAGGAGAGAAATGGGTTATCCTTGGTCATCTGTCAGATTATCCACGTGTTAAAGTGAGAACTCTGTTCACTGCACATGTGTCTTGCACACTATTAGATGAGACCATGGTAGGAGTTAAAAACACAGAGTGATGATCCAGCAAACCCATCCTGGCCTTTTTTTTTTGAGACAGAGTCTTGTTCTGTTGCCCAGGTTGGAGTGCAGTGGTGTATTCTCAGCTCACTGCAACCTCTGCCTCCTGGATTCAAGCGATTCTCCTGCCTCAGCCTCCCAAGTAGTTGGGATTACAGGCACCCACCACCATGCCTGGCTATTTTTCTATTTTTAATAGAGATGGGGTTTTGCCATATTGACTAGGCTGGTCTTGAACTCCTGATCTCAGGTAATCCGCCCACCTTGGCCTCCCAAAGTGCTGGGATTACAGGCGTGAGCCACTACGCCTGGCCTCTTTTTAAAAGCTTCCATGCATTATTTGTAGTAGAACCCCATTTAAAAATGAGAAATCCAGGCCAGGTGTGGTGGCTCATGCCTGTAATCTCACGACTTTGGGAGGCTGAGGCAGGAAGATCACTTGGACCCAGGAGTTCAAGACTGCAGTGAACTACGATTAGGCCATGATACCCCAGCCTGGGCAACAGAGGGAGACCTTGTCTCTTAAAACAAACAAACAAACAAACAAACAAGGCCTGGCACGGTGGCTCATGCCTGTAATTCCAGCACTTTGGGAGGCAGAGGTGGGTGGATCACGAGGTCAGGAGATCGAGACCAGCCTGGCTAACATGATGAAACCCCGTCTCTACTAAAAATACAAAAACAAAACAAAACAAAAAAAAACAGACGTGGTGGCAGGCGCCTGCAGTCCCAGCTACTTGGGAGGCTGAGGCAGGAGAATGGCGTGAACCCGGGAGGCAGAGCTTGCAGTGAGCTGAGATTGCGCCACTGCACTCCAGCCTGGGCGACAGAGCAAGACTCTGTCTCAGAAACAAAACAAAACAAACAGACACACAAAATCCAGGGGAAATAGGCCAAACGAAGGGCATGCCAGGACAATAGGTATAAAGCAGATCAGTTCCAAACAAAAGAGGATTTAAGGCCATGCTACTTAGAACTAAATAATCTAAGATGATAACTTAATGACTTGTTTCTCTAGTGTGTGCCATGAACCACCAGGTTCCCCTTTTGGAATGTAAATGGGAGTGTTCTGTTTTCTGCTCAATCTCAGCCAGATAATCGATTCTAAACACCCCATGACTTCCCTGAAGGTCTTTTCCCTTCTACTACCAATCTAGGAGTCCACTAATCTATAGTTGTATGGAAGAAACACTGATTCTCTCAACTTAAGCAAAAAGGTATTTTATTTGAAGCATATGGAGGTGTTAAGGAAGCCTTGAAGAACCAGCTTTGGAAGAAGCCTGGTAGCCTGCCCAGCAGCAGGTCTGTTTCAACACTCTTGGCTGGAAAAGATGAACTCTGTCTTTTTCTTCACAGTCTGTTTCTTCTGTCAGTGCTTTACTACGTTCAAAAGTCAAAGTCCTGAGAAAGTCTGGTTGGCCAAGCTTAGGTCATGTGCCCAGCCCTTGCCTGTGGCAGGTCTGAGAGGAAAGATTTATAGAAGGAACCTCTAGGGATCTCTCTGGTTTCCCTAGCATGAGGCAGGCACAGGAATTTTACCAAGACTACATGCTATGTGGGAAAGTGATTACCCTCGTGGAAATCATGGTAATGTTGGGAAGTGGGAATGAATGCTGGGCATTCCAAAATGCCAGTGTCCATTATTTAGAGTAAAAACTATCATTTTAATGGCATCAAAGCACATAAACCCAGGATTCCTATTGAGTTAATATACGCTGTTTTATTTTACTATTTTCTAATTGTTAAGTGGCTGCTGCATTCTTTTTTTCTTTCCTGCAACAAATAGCCTTAGGCATATAATTTTTTTTTTTTGAGATGGAGTCTTGCTCTGTTGCCCAGACTGGAGTGCAGTGGCACGATCTCAGGTCACTGCAACCTCTGCCTCCTGGGTTCAAGCAATTCTCCTGCCTCAGCTGCCCAAATAGCTGGGATTACAGGTGTCCACCACCACACCCAGCTAATTTTTGTATTTTTAGTAGAGATGGGTTTGCACCATGTTGGCCAGGCTGGTCTCAAACTCCTGACCTCATGATCCTCCCACTTCTGCCTCCCAAAGCGCTGGGATTATAGGTGTGAGCCACCACGCCTGGCCTTTTTTTTTTTTTTTTGAGATGGAGTTATCTGCCCGCCTTGGCCTCCCAAAGTGCTGGGATTACAGGCATGAGCCACTGTGCCCGGCCAAGCATATACATTTAAAAAATTATTTTCTGCTGGGTGTGGTAGCTCACGCCTATAATCCCAGCACTTTGGGAGGCCGAGGCAGGGGAATCACTTGAGGCCAGGAGTTTGAGACCAGCCTTGTCAACATGGTGAAACTTTATCTCTGTTAAGAATTAAAAAATTAGCCGTGTGTGGTGGCACATACCTGTAATCCCAGCTACTCAGGAGACTGAGGCAGGAGAATTGCTTGAACCCGGGAGGCAGAGGTTGTAGTGAGTCCAGATCGTGTCACTGCACTCCAACCTGGGCAACAGGGCGAGAGACTCTGTCTCATAACAAAAACCTTTTCTTAGGGTAAATGGTCAGGTCTGAAATTACTGGGTCAAAGGATAAGTACACACATTTTTATATTTTTTCACTTTCTATTTTACTGAGGTGCCAGTGGGCTCTTGAGAGTATGCCTCTAATAGTGGCAGGCTGAATTTCCAGTGGCTGGATATTTGCCTGGTTGAAAGTCACCTTGTGGAAACCTTTCTCTGGGTCATAGAAGGGACGTTTGGAGTGCTGCGAAAAACATTCTCTTTAGAGCTCTTCTCTTTCCCTCCATCATTTAAAAAATCTCAGTTGATATCTGAATAAAACAAACTGCAAGGTTCCTTCTTCGGTCAGTTGATCCACATGTCATAGGAAGGAGGGCAGCATTTGCCTGAGAGATCTATGGGCAGTGCGGAATGCCTGCTGCTATATGCAGTGTGTGCTCATATATTACTGTATGTGATATACATGCCAAGTCTCTCCAAAAGCTGGGGATGGCAGAAGCAGTGATTGCACTAACAGGAGACTCCACCTGGGGCAAGTACTGGTTGTGTGCCTTGACCCACATCTCCTTGAGCCAGGTTCTTCTACCTCCACCCTGAAAAGATAAGAGTCCTACGTTTCTTCAGAGGATATTAATTTATTTTCTCCCTCCCTCCCTGCCCTACTTCCTTTCCTTCCTCCTTTCCTTCCTTCCTTCTTGAGACAGAGTCTCACTCTGTCTCCCAGGCTGGAGTGCCTTGGCATGATCTTGGCTCATTGCAACTTCCACCTCCCAGGTTCAAGTGATTCTCCTGCCTCAGCCTACAGTGTAGCTGGGATTACAGGCCCGCGCCACCATAGGTGTCTAATTTTTAAAATTTTTAGTAGAGGCGGGGTTTCACCATGTTGGCCAGGCTGGTCTCGAACTCCTGACCCCAAGTGATCCACCCGCCTCGGCCTCACAAAGTGTTGGGATTACAGGCGTGAGCCACCGCACCCAGCTGAGAAGATATGAATTTCAACGTGGGAGGACTGAAGAATCTCCCCCACATACCCATCCTCCCTCTTCCCTATCCCAGTTTCAGTAGCAACGCCCACTTCTCAGCCAGGCTGTCATGCTGGCTGGAGGAAGCAGCAGTGTGCTTTGTTTTAGAATTACCCTCTTGTCAGCTTATTCTGCATGGCTAGAGTATACCAGATTGTAAACGCTTGAGATGAGGGACTATTTCACCCTAGCACTTGCTTACCACAGTGCTTTCCCCACCCCATGTACTCAATCAGTATTTGCTGACCAAATATCCCTAGTTAAATGTACTAGTTCTAAAACTTCCTTGAGGTCCTAAACTCTTCCAAGCTTTGATGCCCAGAAGTACTGGAAAAGGTGAGCTCTCCTGAGAAACAAGCAGGGAAGCCCGAAGCCCACGCTCAGTGTTCTCAAGGATAGAAGCAGGGTTGGTGCTCGGCAGGTAGGATGGGCCCTCACTCCCTCTTCAGCCTCCTCTCGGCCCATGGTGCTCCCGCCACATGGCCGCAGTTTCAGTTACTTGTACTGGTTCTTCCACAAAGCCTCCTCTGGGAACGCTTCTTCCCTCTGCACATCACATCCACTTCACCTCTGTCCATTCACTCCCGGTGCTTCAGGTCTCAGCTCAGTTGTCACATCCTCACTGACATCTCAGAATAGTCCAAAGGCCCCCGAATAGCAGGCTTGTTCCTAGTGCTCACCAGAGATTTCACTTGACATTTATATTTGCAATGATTTGATAAATTTTCTTTCACTCTGATTGGCGGATATTAGTCCATGAGATCACGAATCATGCTGGGTTTTTGTTTGTTTGTTTATGCTATTGCTGTCCCAGTTCTAGCACAGTACCTGGCACATAATGGGTGCTCAGTAAATGCTGGAGACACAAAGTAGTAGTTTCTTTTCTTTCTTTTTTTTTTTTTTTGAGATGGAGTCTTGCTGTGTCGTCCAGTCTGGAGTATAGTGGCCACGATCTCAGTTCACTGCAACCTCTGCCTCCCAGGTTCAAGCAATTCTCCTGCCTCAGCCTCCCGAGCA
Organism: Theropithecus gelada; assembly: GCF_003255815.1. NCBI lineage: Eukaryota > Metazoa > Chordata > Mammalia > Primates > Cercopithecidae > Theropithecus > Theropithecus gelada. The sequence continues at coordinate 144,732,904 of NC_037672.1, forward strand.
GCTGGGACTACAGGCGCACACCACCACGCCCAGCTAATTTCTGCATTTTTAGTAGAGTCGGGGATTTACCATATTGGCCAGGCTGGTCTCGAACTCCTGACCTCGTGATCCACCCGCCTCAGCCTCCCAAAGTGCTGGGATTACAGGCGAGAGCCACCACACCCAGCACAAATAGTAGTTTCTGCACACCACACTACACTGGTACACCCACTGCAATCCTGGAATATACAGAGATCCTGGGGTGACTCTCAGTAGAGCATACCCAGCTTAGTGTTCACAGCATAGCCTTTCTCAAATTTCATTACTCAGATTGCTAGTCACAAACTCTCAATAGGGGTGGTGTGAAGAAAAAGGTTCTTTTAAAAATATAGGTGTAATTAAAATGTCAAACACATTTGGACCATTATTACTATTCTGTGAGACAATATGTCTTGAAGGAAAGGGTATGGCTGGGCGCAGTGACTCATGCCTGTATTCCCACCACTTTGGGAGGCAGAGGTGGGTGAATCACCTGAGGTCAGGAGTTCAAGACCAGTCTGGCCAACATAGTGAAACCCCATCTCTACTAAAAATACAAAAATTAGGCGGGCATGATGGTACATGCCTGTAACCCCAGCTACTTGGGAGGCTGAGGCGGAAAAATCACTTGAACCCGGGAGGGAGGCAGAGGTTGCAGTGAGCTGAGATAGCGCCATGGCACTCCAGCCTGGGTGACAGAGGGAGATTCCATTTCAAAAAAAAGAAAAGGTTATTATAGGAAGAGGAGTGACATGCAGGGGGAGATGCAAGAGTCCTTTACTCTTCCTTCATTATGCTTTCTTTTTAAGCGTGCAGTTCAGTGGCATTAAGTATATTCACATTGTTGTATAAGCATCACCATTATACTTTTATAGGTTACTAGTTCACAAACTCGTTGTGTAGTGTCGTCATACCTTGTTGGATCAGCCTGCCCCATGCTCAAAGGCGACCCTTAATGGCCCAAGCTACTTGGCATTACCCCCTTCTTGGGCTCAGTGATAAATTGAGTGGCAAGCCTCCGGGTCCAAGTGACTCAAGGAATAGCAGTCTCCTGAAATGCTTTGATTCCCAGATTAAAGTAGTTGTGATAAGGGAGCAACTTTCTAGCTCAGGAAGGGGTCTTGTCTCACCAATAGGTGAGCCTGGAAATGTTGACGCTATTTGGTTCTCATGAAGGAAGCTTTCTGGAGGCTGAAGTCAATTCCCAGAAGGCAGGCAGAGCCAAGAGAATCACAGAGAAATGGAGCTGGAGTGCTGAGAACTGCTTCAGAAGTTTCAACTGCCTCTCTGTGGAGGTTTTCAGTGACGTGTTTCAATAATTTATGAAGTTATTTTGGCATTTTTGTTTCTTTTTGTGTTTTGTTTTTAATACTTGTGAGAGAAAGCAGCTTTACACAGTCTGCAAGAGACTCAAAGATTTATTTTAAATTTCTTCTAATTACATAATTTAGTTTTCTGCATAGCTGTAATTTATATATCTCACTCACAAAGGTGTCTGCCTGCAGCAGAGACTGCTAGGTTCCTGCTCAGAATCTACTATCCCTTTTCTCTTTGTAGGAAAATTCAGATTTCACTTATGTACCTGGGGAAAAGATCACATTTTTCATCTTCCCTTGCAGGGAGGTGTGGCCATTTGATTAAGATCTGGTCAATGAGATAAAAAATAAAATGTTGTGTGAGATGCACAGGAATACTGAGAAAAGAAGCTGATTCAGTGGGGACAGGGGCCCTTCTATCCTTTCCCTTCTTTCCTCCCAGAAGGACCTCTAGGAGCCATCTTGTACCACAAGGTGACACTGAGGATGGAAGCCAGTGCTTCCTTGGGGACTCTGGCATCATGGACTCCTTTTTATGAGAGAGAGGGAAATATAAACCCTCTATGGTTAAAAAACCAGTGATTTTGGATTTTCTGTTATAATGTGTCTGAACCTAATTCTGACTCACAACCTGAAACATATCCAAGGATTCGGTAGACCCATATTTAACTTTATAGGTAGCTACTTTGTGAGTCATCACAACAACACAAAAACTACAGTATCGTATGCAGCGGAACCTACGTCAAGGGCTTCCTGTACGTTAACCTCTATGTCATGTAGACTGAAACTTGACTAGCTTGCATTGATTCAAATCCCTAACTAATCCAAGCACCGAGTAAAGCATAAAAATGCCATTTGGGTGTTAGTGCCTCCCTGACTTATGTACTTGAATGTCTCCCAGGCATCTCAAACTTCATGAGTTTACACAGAAACACATCCTTCCATCCCAGTCATCACCAACACTGCCATGCCAGCTTCTTATCTCATCTTATCCTTTCAGTAAGTGGCATATCCATCCACCTAACTTGCCATGCCACAAGCCTGGGGGCCGCCGCCGACCCCTTCTTCCTCATTTCCAGTATCCAGGCTATTGTCAAGACCCACAATCTCCTTCTAAAATATACTTCATTTCTGTCTATTTCTTGCCGTCTCCTTGGAGGGTTGCCTTGGAGGGTTGAGCTATTCCATTTCTTGCCCAGACAACTCCAACCACCTTCTGTCCGGATTTCCATTCTCCACATAGCAGGGAGAGAAAGCACAATCCAGATTATTTTACCACATGCATGAAACTCTTCAAAGACTCCCAACAGCGTTGGGGTACAGTCTCAAATCCTAAATAAGACTTAGAGGCTCTGCACCATCTGACCGCTGCCTATCCTCCACCACCTGCCATTGTTGTGAGCCAGTCTCTCTCACTGGGCTTCAGCCACCTGACCTTTTCATCTCTTGAATGTGCCATCTCAGGGGCCTGCACAGGCTGGTCCCATGTCTGTACTATGTTCCTACCCCTATTTAACAGTTAACTCCTACTGATATTCCTGGTCACTGATTAAATTATCATTTTCATATCATTTCCTCAATGAGGCCTTCCTCGACCCATCCCAAATCTCTATCAGGTCTTCCAATTATAACATCTCTTTATAACTTTATAAAGCACTGAGTAGAAGTGCAGTTATCACCTCACACACGTACACCTAGTGTTAAAGAGCTAGTGAATATGAATCTTAATTCATTACCGAATAGGTCCACAATAATAACCATGAGTAGAGGGGCCTGATTAATATTGTTTTATTCAGCTATGCCTATGCAGTGTCTGGTAAGTGATCAGTACATGTGGAATGAATAAGTATAACTTATTCACTTTACTTCATGGCGCTTTAATTTCATTTTAACTGCATGGCGCTTTAATTTTCAATTGGATATATATGTGTGTGATTTTTCTTTTTCTTCTAGGATGAGGTCAGTCTCCTTCCAGAGACCAAAAGCACAGTGAGGAAAAACACTGTTTTGTGTTCTACTGCATCATGAGCACCTAATATGGTGCCTAATACATATAAATGATCAGTAAATATTTGTGGGAATAATTGATTAACTAAGATGAAACCTGGAAACTCAGTAGCATCTGCTTTTGTGGCCACTTTTCTCGAGTTCTGTCTTACATGGTTTAAAACTATGATTTAAGGGCTCTCCTGCTCCGCAAATCTTTCCCACATTGATGGAATGTAATGTCTGCTCCTCGCTCTCATCCCTCTCTTCAGCCCATCCTCCACATCTCCTTCTTCCTTGAGTCTCATCACTATCATAATTTTCAACTGGCACTTTACAAACACAATTTAATTCAATCTTCTCAAGCAACCTGCAGCTGCAATGTCATCATCTCCCTTTCACTGATGGTAAGTCTGAAGTTTACAGAAAATTACCTTTGCTAAGGTTGCACAACGGTTAAGCAGTAAAGCTGGAGCTGGACCTCCTAAATATCTATCTTTCCACTGTCCACTGTACAGAGATTTCTCTTCACTTAGTTATACTTATTCAGTCCACATGTACTGATCACTTACCAGACACTGCATAGGCATAGCTGAATAAAACAAAATTAATCAGGCCCCTCCACTCATGGTTATTATTGTGGACCTATTCGGTAATGAATTAACATTCATATTCACTAGCTCTTTAACACTGGATGTACATATATGAGGTGATAAGTAATGTTTTTTATGATGTTTTGACATTGTTTTAAACAGCTTTTTTTTTTCTCCAAACATCTAAAGAACTGGGCACACTGAATAAGCCAGAGTTTTTACGGCTTGGAGTCTACTGTGTTAAAAGAGGAGAAGCAGTTCTAGAGTAGTTCATCTTAAAACAAATTTTATTGAGATATATTTCACAGACCAAAAGAAATTCACCCATTTAACATGTACAATTAGGTGATTTTGAGTATATTCAGAGTTGTGCAACCATTACCAAAATTTAAATTTAAATTGTTTTCGGCCAGACTCGGTGGCTCACTCCTATACCTCCAACAATGTGGAAGACCAAGGTGGGTGCATCATTTGAACTCAGGAGTTTGAAAAAAGCCTGGGCAACATAGTGAGACCCTATCTCTATAAAAAATAAAAATATTAATAATTTTCATCACCCTGAAAATAAGCTCCTGACTACATGTACCCTCCACTCTATCCCCCAGTCTCTAGCAACCACTAATCTTTCCGCCTCTATAGATTTACCTGTTTTGGACATTACATATAAATGGATAGTATTATATATGGCCTTTTGCAGCTGGGTTTTTACTTAGCATAATGTTTTCACCGTTCATTGTGCAGTAGCACATGTCAGTACTTCATTCCTTTTTATTGTAGATTGATATTTCATTTTATGAACATAAACATTTTGTGCATGCATTACACAGCTGATGAAGGACATTTTGGTTGATTCTACTTTTTGGCTGTTATGAATAATGCTGCTATGAACATTTGTGCGTAAATATTTGCGTGGACATATATTTTCATTTCTCGGGTATGTAAGAGTGGACTTGCTGGGTCACATGGTAACCTCTATGTTGAATATTGAAGAAGTGTCAGCAAGTCCCTCTACGAGAAAAGGTTTGGGTTTCTGTTCTGAGGATTGAGTGTGGTCAGTGGCTGTTTCGCAAGGCCCTCACTTTTGTTTACACCCCTTCTCTTGTCTTTCTTCCCCTTATTTGCCTCTTTTATTCTCTTTTCTGTAGACTCCAGTCTCCTGCTGGTTTTAGCAGGAACTGAAGCTTTCACCACCTAAAAGTTATTTGTAAGACACTTTGAACTCTCTGGAGGATGGACATTAGAGTAATAATGTTTATCTGCTGGTTAGGCACTCCTGGTGCTGTTTTGTAACAAAAGGGCTTATTGAGTAGGAGGCTTATTTAACTTGTTCGGGAGGGTTACCCTCCTACAACATGCTGTCCAAACAGATTCTTAATTACCCAGCTAAGAGTCTGAACATCTTGAGGAGTAAATTACTTTGAAGTTTCTCGTTAACATTACCATCACATTATATAAGTCTATATTGCGAGTTTGTAGATGTATGGAGTTTCTAGTGGGTGCCCGGCACATAATAATTGCTTGATAAATTGCGATTGTGAAAAGTTACTCTAATGAACTATTAGATTTTTTTTTTTTTTTTTTTTAAGAAATACTCTTTTTTTTTTTTTGAGATATTGTCTCGCTCTGTCGCCCAGGCTGGAGTGCAGTAGCACGATCACGGCTCACGGCAACCTCCGCCTCCTGGGTTCAAGCGATTCTCCTGCCTCAGTTGGGACTACAGGCACGCGCCACCGCACCCGGGTAATTTTTGTATTTTTAGTAGAGACGGGGTTTCACCCTGTTAGCCAGGCTGGTCTCCCAACTCCTGACCTCAGGTAATCCACCCGTCTCCGTCTCCCAAAGTGTTGGGATTACAGGAGTGAGCCACCGCGTCCGGCCTAAGGTATACATTTCAATACTTTCAAATGCCTTAACTTTTTTTGGGGACACACTGGAGTTGTTTCAGAATACACAAAACAGGCTTTTTGAGGGCACTGACATAAATTCTCATTGATAGTCACCCCCAGGCGGTGAAAACCACGTTACCTGGCATGTTTTCCGGTGGTTATTTTTAGAATAAAGATCGTCTCTATCTACCCAAGCAAATTTAATGTGCTGAACACAGCAGAAACAACTTTTCTGTGGTTTAGCCAGCCCTCTCCCTTCACCTAAGTCATTTAGTGCGGATACGCAGAGAAGTGTAATAGGAGCTGCTGGGCCACCAAGAAAATGCTCTTGCCATTGTAAGGCTTCGATCTCAAGCGGAGATTTACCACGCATCTCACTTTAAACTGGGAAAGGAACCGGGACAAGGAAAAGAGCCCCACGTGCGAGTTCGTTCCTAGCTCGGGGGTTGGGGGGCTTCCCAGGATACATGAGATAAATGAGTTAATCATCTCCTCCTTCAAGGCAGCCGCTTCAGAGTTATGTCGCCCGCCTGCGGGGACTAACGACTGCAATTAAGACGCTCCTTCTCGGTCCCGGTCGGGTTCCGTGCAGCGGGGAGCCGACTGTGAGTCACCCCGGCCCCGGGAACCCAAGCAAAGGGGAGGGGCGCGCGCCAGTGGTGGAGGGGAGCCGCGGGGCGAAATTCTAGCCCCGGGACGCCTCAAAAGGAAGAGAAGGGGCGGCTGCGCGTGTGGAAGAGAAGGAAGAGGCGTCCAGGGAAGAGAAGAGAGGAAGAAAGGCGGAGGAAAGAGAAGGGGGCGAGCGGGAGCGCGGGCCCGGCCGGGCGGCGCCTCGGGGAGTGTCTGCCGCGCGGGGGCCGGGAGGGGCGGGGCCGCGGGCGCTCAGGGCTCGGCGGGGGCTGCCGGGATTGGGGCGCCACGGCTTGCGCTGGTCTCGGTGGCCGCTCCTCCGCGTCGCAGGGCTTGGCTCTGCGGGACATGTCCGTGCCGCGCTCGCCGTGCGCCCGGGCCTGCTAGTTCCCCGGGGCTGCCTGAACGCGCGGCGCCGCACCTGGCAGCGGCCTCGGAGACCGGCTCGGGCAGGAGCGCGCGGCCGTGCGCACCGCGCCGCGACCGCTGCCGTCATGGGGCTGCAGCCCCTGGAGTTCAGCGACTGCTACCTCGACAGCCCGTGGTTCCGGGAGAGGATCCGCGCTCACGAAGCGGAACTCGAGAGGACCAACAAGTTCATCAAAGAGCTCATCAAGGACGGGAAGAACCTCATCGCTGCGACCAAAAGTAAGCGGGGACGCGGGCGCGGACGGGGCTGCGGCGTGGCGAGGCGGGGAGGAGCCTCTCTCGGCAGGAGGCGGAGGGTCTCGTGTCCGGGGCCAGCAGCCAGAGGAACGGGGAATTCATTTCGGACCAGCCCAGCTCGCTCGGAACCCCGGGGGGGTGGTCCCTGGGGTCATTCCTTCTCGAGGCAGCGCGGCGAGACCCCATTCCCGCCCCTGCAGCTCTGCGGCGGCGGGAACTAGCTGCTGCCCGTGGGCCCCGCCTGGTTGCCGCCGAACACCCCTTGCTGACTGCGCGCTCCGCTGAACCGAACCTAGGCTCTCCTGGCCCGGAGTCAGGTTTCATTGCTGCCTAAAGTTACAATCTCTTTCAAAACCTTGGCATCTGTTTGCCTAGTTTTGTTTTGTGACTTCTCAAAAGAACTTTCCTGGGGATTCTTTGAAACCCTGCGGGGGTGTTGAGTTTTCCGGAGTCCCCTTAAGCTTCACCTTTACCCTCTCATTGTCTGATGTTCCCCGACAGTTCTATTCCAGGTCCCTCACGTGCCAAACCAGAAAGTCCACCTGGCTTTATGCTGCTTCCGCACATTCCTCCCCTCCCGTGCTGAGGAGGTTCAAAGATTGGGGTTTGGAAGGGCGAGCGGATAGCCTGCCCTCTAGCCCAAGCGGGCACTGCTTGCAAATAGGGAATTCCACCCGGGTTAGGCTTGGTGCCTTCCTCCCCTGAACTTCTCTGTCTCTTAAACTCGGAAGAAGACTTGAGATATAGGAGAGATAACTGTATTTTAGTGTAGTTGAGAGTCTTTCTAGGAGAGAGTGGGCCAAAATTCATGCAGAAATACTGAGTGAGTGATGCTGCTGGAAGATGGGGCGGAATTACCTCCAGTGAGGAGCTGGGCAGCCTGACCATCCCTTGGATCCATAACGCCTTTGGAGGATGGCGGTGAATGCCCCCTTTTCCTCTTTAAAAGACCTGCCCATACAGTAGGGACTTGGGCGGTATCCAGCCTTGAGGGGCTGGGTTCTTAGGGCCTTCATCACTCACCTAGATTCTCAGTTCAGTAATTCTCAGCCTTAAGTGTTCGTCCCTTGTACATTTGTTTGTAGATACCACCTCTGGGGAAAATCCCCCATCTCACTGTTCTCCCGACCGCGCCCCGCCCCAATTTTCATTAAGGGCTATTAAAACATGTTGAACATACTGTCTCGGGCACCCAGCATGGTACCTTTTACAGTAAACATGCATTTAATGAATAAGTTGAAGTACATTTCTGTGGGAAGAATTTAGTGAGCCATCCCTGTAATTTTGGAAGCAAGTCACTCAACTTCTCTGGATGATCTCCAAGGTTCCTTTTGGTTCTCTGACCTCTTTGGTGTTGCAAAATCAGGATTGGGACTCACTTAGGGTTTTTTTGTTTGTTTTGTTTTTAGTCTCTGCTGTTTGAATCAGAAATGGGACTCTGGGACATGTGACAAGTGGGCTTATTTGGTTGAGGGCTCTCCAGGCCCTTGACATCTGGTATGTGAGTTGGGTGGGAAGTAGGGGGGCGCTATACATATGGAGGAGGGAGCATAGAAAGGAGGAGTTGGGGGCGGGGGTGCAGAGTGAACACGAGAATGAGGACTGAGGACTTTTTCTGTAACTTGGTGTTAATCAGAGTCAGTGGCCAGGGAATGTACCTTCTCTCTCATTGATTGTAGTAGTTCCCTCTTGAGCTAGAGAGATGTGGGGGAGAGGCAGAGGGCAAAGCCAGTTTGGCCACTGGTAGAAAGCTATTTCGGTGACAGCATATTAGCTTTCCTGCCATCAGGAAACATGCCTTAGGTTCCAACAGCATCCAGTGCATCTGGGGGGCCAGATGTCTGCCTTCCTCCAGACTGTAGACTTTCTTGAATTTGTGAATTGGTATCTTACTCCTTTTGATTATCATCCTTTAGCATAAGAAACATAACTCGTAATCATGCTTTGAGAGTGATTGGAAATTCTTTTTTTTTTCTCATTATGTTCATTAAGAATTTGTTTAAATTCTTTCCCAGAAGGTGACAGGAACACAGCTGTAGCTCACATGCCTTTTCCCGCTTGCTCCATAAAGTTTACTTCTAGTTCCTACTAAAGACGAAGAGCCTTGGACTAAAGTCAGGGGACCTGAGTTTAATTGTTCTTCACCGGTTAGGGCTTGGCCATAGGAAAATTGAGCAGGTCTCATAGTTCTTTTTGCGTTCAGCTTCCCCTGCGTACTTTTTCGGGAAACTAATAAGGTTCTGCAGTATTTGAAAATGGCTTGATGAGGTTATTTGAAATTGCAGTCCAGGTAAATGGTTCACCTAACCAGTTGAGCTTTTGTATAACATCAGAGAGTCAAGGAATGACATTAGGTGGAGGATCTACAGAAAGAATAAAACCCATTAGGTCAGATTGTTTGTATTTCCAGATATTTTACATTTTGTTTTACAAAAATGGCCTTTTGAGCATTTTGAGAATTGTGTATTTAAGTGATTTCTGTTTTTAATTGCCCTGCAAGGTGTCTTCTGTGTGCATTACATTCTTGGAAGATTTCAGTATGTAATTTTGATGTCTTGACACTTTGAAACCTTCCACAAATATTTAGAGTTTTGAGGCTTATGGGACCTGAAGGCTTACTGCTGAGTTCAATTAGATAGCAATCAGCAAATATTTAGCACCTACAATTTGCTAAATACTGGAATTAGATACAGATTTATAATAGGGTAGAGGCCCTTGCCCTTGAGTTTATTGTCCTGTAGTTGAATTTACTTCAATCTAAGGAACATTTTTGAACTCCTTACTGCACTGTGCTAAATTCCTGAAGAAATAAAGAATGTAGACACATACCTGTTACAAGGTTAAAAATTTAGTGACAAGTATTCTAACTTTTCCGGGGACAAGGGTTTGTATGTGAGAGTGGAGGAGGTTTGTTGGAAGTTTTGGAACTCACTGGTGATAAGGAGTAAAACCTTATCATACTGGAAACCAGAAGAAACCAGAACACTCGCAGTGTTTGGAGAAGAGTGAAGAGACGAGTTTGCTGGAATGGTGGTTTTTCAGGGAGTGGTAGACTGGGATGAATGGAGAGGTCAGTTTTAGATTATGGAGGGCCATAAAAGCAAAGTTAGCAATGTGGAGTTTATCTTGTGGAGAGTTACTGAAGGCTTTTCAAGAAGGCTGACATAATAGCAAAGAGATGGTTTAGAGACAGTATTGCACATTTGTGTGTAGAGTGAATTTGGAGATAGCACTGAGGGTGGGGAGGAACTCCAGAGAGAAAAGCCAGTGATTTCAGTGGTAAAGTTGGAGATTATTCACTCAATTCAATGAATTCGTTGTTCAAATGGCTTTTTTAGTTTTCTTTTTAAAGTACTTTCCTTTCGTAGAATAACCAGTGTGTTCTTTGGATGGAATTTAAACTTTTGTAAGCCTTTGTGATGTCTATGTAGTTTCAGTTACTTACGTTTCATACAGGTAGATAGCACAGTTGCCAGAAACAGCAATAAGCCATGTATGCTTTTCTCATAAATTTTACATTAGGCAGTCTTGAGAAAGTGTACCTTGTTCTGTAGAGAAATATTTTTTAAAACAAATAGTCCTTACAGTTATTAAGCACTAATACAGTGATATAAAATGCTCTGTCGTAAACTTAAATTGTCTAGCTCTGTGTGTGTGTGTCACCGAAGGGGCGCTCATTAGTGAGTCTGCTGTTACTAAACAGATATGGAAAAGGATGTAAAGGACCTTGTTAGTGGCAGAGCCAGGACGAGAATTTAGGTCTTCCAAACTTGGTTTTGATACTTCTAGCCTCGGCATTTTAATGGTTTTTGCTTTGTTTCTCTTAGGAAAAACATAAGTTCCTTTAGGCTGTCTTTACGTTTACTGTTTCAGAGAAATATTCTTTTCGGGAAATTTCTTAAGTTGCCATTACATTAAACCTACTGAGATTTGGAAGACTAAAAATAATTTTCCTATTTTGTAAACTTGAGCCTTGGTTTCCTTTTGTTTTTTGTAAAATGGGACTGACTGATAGAGAAAGCCTTGAGGAATAAATAAAATGGTGTGAAAGTGCTTTGAAACACAAATGTAAAATGGTTGTGTAGACACTACTGCTGGTTCAGCCAACATTCCTTTTCCCCTCTGACAATCCAGATTTTATTCAAGTGTCTGCATCCTTTTCAGATGACTCAGGGGAAGGCATTTCAGGGTAATTCTGATTAATCTAACTCAGTGGTTCTCAAGCCTAGCTGCTCAATAAAATCACCTGGGGGAACTGTTAAAGCAGTCAGGGTTGAGAAACTAAACTCTAACTCAGTTATGATAAACCCATTTTCTGGGTTGGTAATTATTATAAGAATGAGGTTGTATTCCAGTTCTGGCCAGTGAGACATGACAGGAAGTCTTCTGGATACTTCAGGGAGAGGTTTCCTTTTGTCATAGGAGACTTGAAGAAAGATGGTTTTCTACTTTCCTGTATTCTCTTATGATGCCTGGAAGTGCTATGCACTATATTGGGCCTGAGCGGCATAGTGCGCTAACTGAATTTGGGTTCTTGATGCTGTTGGGAGACCTGTGGGTGTTTCTATGCTTTGAGTGTCTTGTTAAATGACATAAGACAGTTTTGAGTTGGGTGTTCTGCTACTTAATGCCCTAGGGTTTATTTTTTTATTTTTTATTTTTAAAATTTTATTTGAGATGGAGTCTCGCCCTGTCGCCCAGGCTGGAATGCAGTGGCGCAATCTTGGCTCAGTGCAACCTCCATCTCCTGGGTTCAAGTGATTCTTGTGCCTCAGCCTCCCAAGTAGCTGGGATTACAGGCACGCACCACCACACTCAGTTAATTTTTGTACTTTTTTTTTTTTGTAGAGACAGGGTTTCACCATGGTTGGTCTTGAACTCCTGGCCTCATGTGATCCATCCACCTCAGCCTCCCAAAGTGCTGGGATTACAGGTGTCAGCCACTGCGCCCGGCCTTAATGGCCTAATTTTGAGAAAGTGGTGTAATTGTAAATTTTGTGATTATGCTCCCATCAAGTGGAATTTAGAGAGATACAGAAAATAAAATGCTATTTTAAAAAGTTAATAAATTGCAATATATTTTTTTCCCGAATGGAAAGGAATACTTATGCACATTCTTTTTTTTTTTTTTTTGAGAGAGAGAGTCTTGCTCTGTCGCCCAGGCTGGAATGCAGTGGCGTGATCTCGGCTCACTGCAAGCTCCACCTCCTGGGTTCACACCATTTTCCTGGCTCAGCCTCCCCAGTAGCTGGGACTACAGGCGCCCCCCACCACGCCCGGCTAATTTTTTGTATTTTTAGTAGAGATGGGGTTTCACTGTGTTAGCCAGGATGGTCTGGATCTCCTGACCTCGTGATCCACCTATCTCGGCCTCCCAAAGTGCTGGGATTACAGACTTTTGAGCCACCACACCCGGCCAGCACATTCTTTGCCTTAAAGAAGTTACCATAGAGCCCCTACAATTTGGAACATCACCTGGGATAAGTCAAACTGTCACTTGGGGTTTTATTACAGTGGCTGGTCTCCAGTGTGAATGTAGACTGGCTGTGAAAATAATTACAATCAGACTTGAGCCAGGGTAGGGACCCAGACAGGCTTGAAAAGCTTGAAATGCTTTACTCACTGCAGGTGGTCTTTACTCCATTTAGAGTTGTTCCTATTTAGAGCCTGCCACCAGGCCACCAGCTGAGCCATGTTTATTTAGAACAGATTTTTACTAGCCAGTTAGCAATCTCATGTTCTCAGTGTCTTTTTGTCACATTGCCTTTCTCTGTCCTCCCGTCTGCTGGGGTTCCTTTGACCAGCTCCTTTTTGCGTTTTTTTTTTTTTTTTTTGAGGGGACTGGGGTACATTGTAGACTTTTGGATAAAGAATACATAGAGGAGGGTATTTTTGTGTTTAATCTTTAAAATAGCTGATGGAATATAATATAGAAGATTAAGAGCATAAGCTGAGGTACTAGTCTGGCTGGATTCATACCCAAGCTCAACCACCTGCTAACAGGGGATCCTTGCTCAAGCTGCTTAGCTTTTCTCTGTCTCTGTTCTTGTCAATAAAATAGAAATTATAATACGATCTACTGTATTGGGTTAAAAGTAGGATTTGTTAATACACGTAAAGCATTTAGTGCTCACAGATGAACAATTATGATGTTCATTTAGATATGATGAACATATCTAAATTACAGGCATATGTTTTAATATCAAGGCCCTGTTCTTGCCTCAAAATAGCTGTTCTGCACCCTAGACCAGGTATCTAACCTTTTAGTGTTTATTACCCCTAACAGTGTATTTCTCCAAAGCACCATTACCAGTGACCGAGAGACAAAATTGTCAAACCCTGGAAAGCCTTCCAAATTTTGATTGTAGTTCAGGATGCTGGAAAATCTTGAAAACACATTGGTGGCCAGGCTTGGTGGCTTAAGTCTGTAATCCCAGCACTTTGAGAGGTCGAGGCGGGTGAATCACTTGAGGTCAGGAGTTCAAGACTAGTCTGGAGAACATGGTGAAACCCCATCTCTACTAAAAATAAAAATAAAAAAAAATCAGCCAGGTAAGTTGGCAGGGGCATGTAATCCCAGCTTCTCGGCGGGGGACAAGGCAGGACAGTGCTTGAATCCAGGAGGCAGAGGTTGCAGTGAGCTGAGACCACCCCACTGCACTCCAGCCTGGGCAACAGACGAGACTCTGTCTCCAAAAAGGAAAAAAAAAAAAAAATACACTGGCACATCAGAGCTTAGTGGTATCTTGGGAAAATATTTTCTAGAATTTATTTTTTATTCACAAAGATTTGAAGATGAAGTAGAATGTGTTGCTAAGGTCACTGCAAATTTAGTAAGCAATCTACAGTCGAGGTTCAGGCAGTCAGCAGCAGGCCTTTCCTCCAAGGGGCTGATAAGGAAGAGTTGATGACAGAGTTCAGCTCAAGGTATTGACATGACAATGTAAATGACTGCAGCCTTCACATACTTCAAATTACAGAGATACTGTTTGAGGACGTGAACTCAAAATTAGGGTTTCCAGTGTCTCACATGCTGAAATCCTAACAGCTTCTATTTGCTATGGTAAATTCACAATGAAAAAAAGAAGACAGCCAGAGACATCCCTAAGAGGGATTTTCCTTAGAGCTGTTAGGTAATCCTGTTCTCTACAGCAGAATCCTCAAAGTCCCCTGGACAAATTCCCAAGGAAGCTGTTTTGAATTCTGTGACTTCAATAGCTGTTTATCACCTTATATTTTAGGTTTTTTATTTTTTTTCTTTAGACAGAGTTTCGCTTTTGTTGCCCAGGCTGGAGTGCAGTGGCGCGATCTTGGCTCACTGCGACCTCCGCCTCCCACATTCAAGTGATTCTCCTGCCTCAGCCTCCTGAGTAGCTGGGATTATAGGCACCTGCCACCATACCAGCTAATTTTTGTATTTTTAGTAGAGACAGGGTTTGACCCTGTTGGCCAGGCTGGTCTTGAACTCCTGACCTCAGGTGATTTGGTTGCCTTGGCCTCCAAAAGTCCTGGGATTACAGGTGTGAGCCACTGCACCTGGCCTTACTGGGTCACTTTTTTTTTTTTTTTGAGACAGTCTTGCTGTGTTGCCCAGGCTGCAGTGCAGTGGCGCAGTCTTGCCTCACGCAACCTCCACCTCACAAGTTCAAGCAAGTCTCCTGCCTCAGCCTCCCAAATAGTTGGGATTACAGGTGTATGCCACCATACCCGGCTAATTTTTGTATTTTTTGTAGAGATGGAGTTTCACCACGTTGGCCAGGCTGGTGCTGAACTCCTGACCTCAGGTGATCCGCCCGCCTTGGCCTCCCAGGCGTGAGCCGCTGTGCCTGGCCACTAGGTTATTTTTAATGGAATTACATTTCAAAGACAAATAGGCAATTACAAATTACCTGATAAAGAATGTTTTATGTAGTGGAAAATGCATATAATTTAAATAAATTTAATAGTAGCTTTTAAGCATTTACTGTCGTTTTTACTTTGTGCTAAATTCAGCATAAGCGCTATGTTAAATTAAGAATTTACTCAGTAAAGTCAGAGAGATTAGTAGCTTGTCTAAATCACAATTTGTCATTGGTGGAGCTGGAATGTGAACCTAGGTTTGTCTGACTCCGAAACCCATAACCACAGTCATGAGCTGTCTCTGTGAAGGGGTGTGACCGTGGTCTTCTGCTAGGGGAGTGATGATCAGTCATGGTTATCTAGAGTGTGTGTATGTTTGATCTAGTTAGGATATTCTTTTTACCTCAGTATGATGACTGGTTTCAATTTCGTTAAATTTTAAGGCCCCTCTGGGGTCATTCTTATAATTTAAAGTGCTAATTTGTATTATGAGTCCAGTATAGACATTCCAAGGGTTGGGTTGATTTAGGATCCATTACAAGATACGGACCTCCACTCTCTCTCTCTCTTAATATCCACCTTCCTCTTTTCCTCCCCATTCCTTGTTCTACTCTTCAGTAGAGTGACTTTTAATTTATTCTTTTAGTATTAGGCTTGTTTTTCCTTTAAAGAGTTTGAGATACTTTAGAAATATAAAAAGATAGTCTCACGATAAACTTCATTTATTCCTCCCCTGCCCCAGCTTAATGAAAGCGTCTTGTATACCCATTCTTCTCCCCAAGGGGTAGGACCTGACTCAGATCTGGTGTTTATTATTCCTAGGCATTTTGATACAGTTGTGCACATCCGTAAACAATATATAATGTGTTTGCACATGTTTAGACTTTGTATAATGGTTTCATCCTATACTTTTTCCCACCTGAATATATTTGTGATATTCATCCAATTGGATGTATGTAACTTTATTTCGTTTAGTTCAACCTTTTTCTCCTACAAGTTACATTTAAAGGTACTTTGTTAGTTGATGTTCTATGATGATGTACCTTCTCCCTATGCATTTTTTGGATGATAACACTAAACATACTTAGAGAATATTCATGATGAAAGCCTTATTGAAATTAATTTTATAAATTTAGGATACTAGCTTTCAAAACAGTCAGTAATTAATAAACTCATGAATTTTAAAGACATTCAACCCATTTTCTTTTTAGTATTCTGTTACCAGCCCAGCATGGATAATCAGAGTAAGGCAGTTCATGTCTCAGGACTGTACGAGAAACTGGTTTGAGTCAGAAACAAAAAATCTTTAAAAGCCATTTTGCTTCATTGAAATTAGACTCCTGACTAGAAAGAGAAAAATGATGTTTGTATAAACACAATGCACGTGGAGAATTCTGGTAACTATCAAGCTAGTTGGGGTGGATGAACATGATTTTCAGGCAGGGACTGGATGGTATCTTGCGGTAAGCCCTAAAGCAAACACTGGCAGGCCTGATTCCCTTACTTATCCTAACACAGGAACATACTTTCCAGGGGGATGCTTTTGTATTATGATGGCCTTGATATTCTCTTTATACACACACACACACACACAGAAAAACACCAGACGTTTTACATTCTAAAGGCAGGCATCTCTGTAAACTCTGAGACGGACTGGAATCACACCCCAAGTTGCTGCCATTGCGAGGCCTAATTCCCTGGTCCAACTAGAATTTCCTCCCTGTGTTTCTCAGGAAGATGTCAATCCACTGCCACTTAATATTTCAACGGCGAGTGTGATTTCTCTGGGCTTGTTGACTTGTTCACCCACAGGCACCTTCTACCCTCACTCTCGGTGGCAAGTCATGGTGAGGTGTGTGGCTGGAGGAACTCAATTTGGCCACGGCATTTCACCTCAGGTCAGAAGACAGGATGTGGAATGGTCTCTTAAAAAAAAAAAATGAATGCTTTCTTCTCTGACTGTAAAGCTGGCCTCACAGTTTATTAGCTGTGTGACTTTGGGCAAGTTACTTAACCCTTCAGTGCCTACATTTTTCTTTATTAGTAAAATGGGCCTAGTAAGAATTCTGTCTCACTGGGTGGTAGTATTTAATCCTCCCATTACATGTTAAAAGATCTTAGGACTCTGCCTGGTTATGGTAGGTGTCTATTATTTTTATTATTATTATTAAAATAACGATCTTCCTTTGGTTGAACTTGGGCACAGTTGTGGCTTTACCCACAGTTACGGTAGAAATAGTCTGTGAACACATGTTCTTTTTTTTTTTTTTGAGATGGAGTCTCGCTCTTGTAGCTTAGGCTGGAGTGCAATGGCACAGTCTTGGCCCACTGCAACCTCTGCCTCCCGGGTTTAAGCGATTCTCCTGCCCCAGCATCCTGAGTAGCTGGGATTATAGGCACCCGCCACCACACCTGGCTATTTTTTTTTTGTATTTTTAGTAGAAACGGGGTTTCACCATGTTGGCCTTGAACTCCTGACCTCAGGTCATCTGCCTGTCTCGGCCTCCCAAAGTCCTGGGATTATAGGCATGAGCCACCGTGCCCAGCACATGTTTTTTTCTTCCAGTCTAACCATATTTTGAAGCACAGAGCTGAATATAGGCCTGTCATTTATTTATACATAGGAGAAACCATCCATAATAGTGTGTTGAAATCTGATGTATTACTGAAAGCCTTTGCTTTAAAGTTTTGGGGACAAAGCCAGAAGTACAAGGGAATACAGTGTTCTTGACATGACATTCCATTTATTTGAAAATTGGGCAGATTCTCTGCCATGGTGACAGATAGTTTTTTTTTTTATTTTTTATTTTTGGAGACTCCACCCAGGCTGGAGTGCAGTGGCGTGATCTCGGCTCACTGCAACCTCTGCCTGCTGGGTTCAAGCGATTCTCCTGCCTCAACTTCCCGAGTAGCTGGGATTACAGGCGCATGCCACCACGCCTGGCTATTTTTTTTGGATTTTTAGTGGAGATGGGGTTTCACCATGTTGACCACGATGGTCTCGAATGCCTGACCTCGTGATCCACCTGCCTCAGCCTCTCAAAGTGCTGGTATTACAGGTGTAAGCCACTGCACCCAGCTGATAGTTTTGTTTTTATTTTGTGAAATGCAAGTCAAAGGCAACACAGCAAACATACTAAAATAGATAGGTCTTTGAAACCAGGTTTACTTACTGTGTGACCTTGGGCAAGTTGTTTAACTTCTCTGTGCCTTGATTTCCTCCTCTGTAAAATGTGGATAATAGTCAGCTGGGCGCAGTGGCGCACACCTGTAATTCCAGCACTTTGGGAGGCCCAGGTGGGCGGATCACCTGAGGTCCGGAGTTCGAGACTAGCCTGACAAACATGGAGAAACCCCATCTCTACTAAAAATATAAAATTAGCCGGGTGTGGTGGTGCATGCCTATAATCCCAGCTACTCTGGAGGCTGAGGCAGGAGAATCGCTTGAACCCGGGAGGCAGAGGTTGCAGTGAGCCAAGATTGCGCCATTGCACTCCAGCCTGGGCAACAAGAGTGAAACTCCTCAACAACAACAACAACAAAAAAAAGTGGATGATAGTTACATGTTTAAATGTTGCTAGGCTTAAATTATTTTTAAAGTACTTAGAAAATTGCCTGAACCATAGTGGATTCTCTGTTTGGTAGACATAGAAAAAAATTAAAAATCTATTCATTCATCACTAGAACAACCTTATTTATGACAGTGGTGGAGTGGTGTCACCTTATCACTGAACTCCAGCTATGGTGGGCTAGTTGCTAGAGGTTTAACATTAAGAAGAAACGTGTATATTTGTGCCGAAGATTTCTAGTGCAGGAGACAGCAAATTATTTAAAAAGCAATTATATTCACGTTGTTGAATCAGTCTGGGATGCGATGACTAGGTAACAGGACTGTCTAGTTTGGGGGTTCCAAGAAGACTTCAAGAAAGTAAAACTTCTAGGCTGAGACCAAAAGGAGGGATCGGAGCTTTCCCTGCTGAGAGTGGGGAAGAAGTATTCTCCAAGTGCAGGGAAAATGCATCTGAGAGGTCAGAGAGAGCACATCTTGTGGATGGAAAAGTGGTGCTCAGGTGGGCCAGGGAATCTGCATTAAGGGTAAGAGTGGTGCTGTCGAAGGGTGGGGGCAGGGTTGGGAAGGGCCTTGGAAGGCAGGTTCAGGGCTTCACTGTAAGGACAGTGGGAAGTGATTGAAAAGTTTTGAGCAGGGGAGTGGTGTGATTTGAATTGTAGAAAGTTTTCTCCGGCTGCGGTTGTGCGAATGAATTGGAGGAAAGCAGGACTGGAGGTGAGGGGTCGGTCATCTAGGCCAGAGACTTTGTTGGCAGAAGAGGAGTCAGGACTTAGCAGCTGCAGGCTGTAGAGGGGGTGATTGGGTGTGGGGGCTGCCCTGACACCTCAGATTCTGGTGTGAGCTGGTGAGTGCATTTCACTGAGGTCCAGCCCCAGCAGCAGCTTTTGTGGGAGAGAGGATGAGTTTTCGGTTTTGCATGTGGAGGCCAAGGTATTTCCTAGTAGCCAGGAGACATGTTCAGTAGTGTGTTTCTTCTATGGCTGTGTATTTCAGGAATGGGGAATACAGCTGGAGATAAAGATTCTGGAGACACAGCATATGGATGGGAAATGATGCCATGCAGCTGAATACCGAGGCTGCCGAGAGAGAATGTAGAGGGAGAAGGCAGGGCGGGTCAGGGCAAATCCGGAGGAACTCCGTCTTTTACGGGGTAGGTGAAAGAAGAACTTGAGATCTGAGAAACAGTAGCCATTGACAGAGAGGTGGAAAACTAGGAGAGGGTCTGTGAAGCCAAGGAGAAAGAGCGTTAAGAAAGCAGGAGGGAGTGGACAAGGCCATGCCACAGAGAGGTCAAGTAGCTCGAGTCCAGGTGATGTTGCATTGGCCACACGCTGTCATTGGTAATAGTGGGAGAATAGTTTAGGTGGCCAAGCACAACTGGGAGCCTGCTTGCAGAGGACTGAGAAGGGAATGTGAGGAAAGTCAGTGAGCCTGAGTACAGATAGCTCTCTTAGATTATTTGATCTGCCATCCAAATACTTCAACACATTCAACCCTGTCTTCAAGCAGGCTTGACCCTGCTTAGCTTCTGAGATCAGACAGGGTTGAATATGTTCAGAGTGGTATGGCTGAACATACCTCTCAGTGGGAGAGGAGGAGATTGAAGATTCAGGGGTCCATCTCAGAGCACAAACTTTTTTTTTTTTTTTTTTTTGAGATGGAGTTTCACTCTTGTTGTCTGGGCTGGAGTGCAGTGGTGTGATCTTGGCTCACTGCAACCTCCACCTCTCAGATTCAAGTGATTGTCCTGCCTCAGCCTCCTGAGTAGCTGGGATTACAGGCATGTACCACCCCGCCCGGCTAATTTTTGTATCTTTTTTGTAGAGATGGGGTTTCACCATGTTGGCCAGGCTTGTCTCGAACTCCTGACCTTGTGATCCGCCCGCTTCAGCCTCCCAAAGTGCTGGGATTACAGGCGTGAGCCACCATGTCCAGCCACAAAGTGCTTATTATTTATTTATTTTGAGACTGAGTCTCGCTCTGTTGCCAGGCTGGAGTGCAGTGGCATGATCTTGGCTCACTGCATCCTCTGCCTCCTGGGTTCAAGCGATTCTCCTGCTTCAGCCTCCTGAGTAGCTGGGACTACAGGCATGCGCCCCCATGCCCAGCTAATTTTTGTATATTTAGTAGAGATGGAGTTTCACCATGTTTGCCAGGATGGTCTCGATCTCTCAACCTTGTAATCTGCCCGCCTCGGCCTCCCAAAGTGTTGGAATTACAGGTGTGAGCCTCTGTGCCAGGCCTGCCTTTTTTTTTTTTTTTTTTTTTTTTTTTTGAGATGGAGTTTTGCTCTTTGCCTATGCTAGAATGTAGTGGCGCAATCTTGGCTCACTGCAACCTCAACCTCCCGGGTTCAAGTGATTCTCCTGCCTCAGCCTCCTGAGTAGCTTGCCTGCCACCATGCCTGGTTAATTTTTATATTTTTAGTAGAGACAGGGTTTCACCATGTTGGCCAGGCTGGTCTTGAACTCCTGACCTCAGGTGATCCGCCGATCTCAGCTTCCCAAAGTGCTGGGATTGTGGGTGTGAGCCACCGTGCCCGGCAGCGTGCTTCTTAATATAGAAGGTGTGATTCATATTCTAGGTGAAGAAGGGGTGGGAGGGCGTACCTTTCACCTGTTTCATGACAGAGGAGATGGAAATGATGTCTACACACTCAAATTTGTAGATTTATGGCAGGACATCGAGGAAACTGACAACTGATGGATTTATTTTCCCTGAGGTAGATGACAAGATTCAGTAATTATATTTTAATCTCTCCACCACCACATTCTTTTTCTGGTTGATATTAATAATACATGACTTGTAAGAGTGGTTTTCTTCATAGTGTGAACTGAGTGGGATGGCATATAGATATTAAGCTGAGAAGAAGTGATGGTGTGAAGGGGAGAAAAAGGAGTTAAATATTTGGGTAAACAACCCTCATGACACCAAGAAATGCCCCTGTTTCAGGGTTTATTTCACACTTTGTTCTGTTGCACTTAAAAGACCCAAATGGTCCTTAATCTGTTTTTTTTTTTTTTTTTTTTTAAGTATTCAAACCGGTTTTCTCTTTTATCTCACTGGAGTCTTGCTGATTCTCTTTGGATCAGTCTACAGGGAAGAAAATGCCTTTGGCAGCACCTGGGAAGATTGTAGGACTTCAAGTGTCTGCCTCTTGTCCAAGAGAAGAGGAAGAGGAGAGCTTGTAAGAGTTAAAAATGGAATAATTATCTATGATCTAAAAATATCTTCTCTTGCTCTTTTCTAGCTAACTATTTAGGTTCAACTTAGTTTAAGAAACAATGCCTAGAAGAAATAAATGCTTACAAAAGATCCCCATCAGTGGGTGGTATGCAGATAGCCCTTGTCTTCCCTTCAGGGCTGGACATGGACACCCTGACCACCATGGAGGTGGCCACACAGCATCTCTTCAGGGATGTGGAGTGCGGAGACCTTCAGATGCTTCAGAGGGAGGACATGAGTGGAGAAGTTCTTTGCACGTGTTTCTAGAGCTAGAGTTGGTGTCCTGTTTTTTTGTGGAAAGGATAGGGTTTAAAAATCTGAATGTTTTCTTCCCCCTTCTTCAGATTATTGTTATAAAAATACTATGGATCCTCATTCATTTCTTTCAGCTTCCAGTGAGAGAAATTAGACTAAAACCTTGAATTTTTTTTTTTAAAAAAAGGAGTTTTGGCTTCAGGGTGAAGACTAAAGACTGGGCCTTGCTTTTAGATACTCCTGAATTCGAGGGTTCAGACAGTGCTGTCAGTTCTCTGCATCTGTAGTTTCCCTCAGTCGGCCTCTGTCTCAGGTTAGCACTTTCCCATGGTGACTGTGGCTTAAAGCTTACACCTTTCTTACTGCAATGGAATTCCAGAGAGTACTGACTCTTTTCCCCTAGACCAGTGGTTCTCAAATGGGTGACTTTGTCCAGAGAAAATTTTGGTGGTTACTTTAGGGAGATGCTCTGGTTTCTAGCGGGCAGAGGCCAGTGATGCTGCTAAACACCCTGCAGTGCACAGGACATGTCCCCTACAGCAGAGAATGATCCAGTCCAAAATGTTCGTAGTGCTGAGGTTGAGAAACTGCCTTACAGATAGGGAGACCATGTAGTCTAAACCCAGATACTCTTGAGAAGTACAGTTATGCTAAGACAACAGCCATGAACTGGAATTGCTACAAGTATACCTGGACCTGTGGTTGCTCTACATAAAGGCCCTATCAGTCCTGGGTCACTTGCCCAGCATAGACCAATCACTGTGATGTGGTGGATATTGTGCTTTGGCCAGCCTGAATCATGTGCCTACCAGTCGGGTGAAGAAGTGGGCAGCAAGTGATTGCTTGGACAGAATGCCACAGCTTACAACAAAGGGTATAGAAACTAGAAAAAGAAAAAAAAAAAGAGCTGATGTCCTGTACCAAGTTTTAGTTGTACAAAATAATTAAGATCTGGAGAGCTGTACAATATAGAGCATATGATTAACAATACTGTGTACTTAAAATTTTCCTAAGAGGGTAGATCTTAAATAGTCTTTCCACAAAAGGGAAAACAAAACAAAAAAAGACAAAATGATACAGGGGGTGGGAGGAAACTTTCAGATGTTATGGCCTTGATAGTGATGGTGATTTGATGGTTTCACAGGTGTATGCTTATCTCGAAACACATCAAGTTACGTACATTAAACGCACCAAAAGTGCTGGATAGACTGGGCACTGTGTCTCAGGCCTGAAATACCAGCAGTTTGGGAGGCTGAGGCAGGAGGATTGCTTAAGGTTAGGAGTTCGAGACAAGCCTGGGCGACATAGTGAGACCCTATTTCTAAAAACAGGGTTGGGGGCGTGGTGGCGCACACCTGTAGTCCTCGCTATCGCTACTTGGGAGGCTGAGGTGGGAGGATTGCTTAAGCCTGGGAGATGATGCTGCAGTGAGCTGTGATCACGCCACTGTACTCCAGCCTGGGCAACCCAGTGAGACCTTGTGTCTTAAAAAAAGAAAGCTGATGTCCTATACGTAAGAGAACTTTTACTTTTGAAACTCACTTTATTACACCTGTTTTGATCTGGGCCTAGGGACTGCACGTGGCAAAACAAATGAGGACTATATAAAGACAGTAGAAATAAGTATGCCTTCTATTTTTTCCCATTGCTTGGTTGATTAATTTTAACCATAATAGAGGAGGTGAGAGAGATGAAATTGGCGAGAGGGTGGAAATGAAGACCGTGATCCCTGTAGCTTGCCTGGATACAAGGACAAAGTTGTTGGCACAGTGAGGTATCTATGCCTTACAATATGAACCCCTGACCAGAGGAAAAAATTTAGATTAAAATAGTTAATATTTATAACACCTTAGCTTGTTATAGGCCAAGAAAATATGTAAAAAAATAAATAGTAGTTTACTCGCTTAATTTAAACTTCTGACACTGATAGTGCTCCTGTCTATTTTTGGAGAAACAAAGCATTGTTAAGAAAAACTAATTTTTGTGGGTATAATTCATCCAGCAGAGTGGATTGAATAATTTTACATTCTTTTTCCCTTTAAACAAAGAAACGTTTCTTGAATGAAAATTAGACGTATGTATGTTCTTGATTTAATTTTAAATTTGAAGTCAATTGAGAAATCCTATAAGCATCTAGAAGAGTTCTATAAATTATTTTTTTCTGAAACTGTATTATAGTCTCTGGAAATATTTTCCTTCTTTCCAGTTTATTGTGTATGCAGGATAAGATCCAAAGTAAGGATTTGACAGTAAGTAGCTATTTGCACTATTTTCTGTTCATTGCAATTAGAGTACTGAGATGGTCAAATTAAATATTTTCTATGTAAACTCTGAAATCTTTTAGAATCGACTGTTGTGGCTTAATTGATACTGTCTAAAAGGCTTGAATGGCTATGCAAATTAACCTGTTGATGAACAGCCATGTATCCAGAAACAGGATGTATCACTTAACCACAGCGAACAGTGTTCTGTTTGCAATAAGATGGTTGAGTGCCTTTTGGCAGTGTTTACCTGAGTGTGGCAGGACTGATTTATCTTGATAAGCAAAGAACAAAAAGACTTTTAAAAAGTGCTGCTTTGTCCAGAAATCAAAGAGGCAGCTTTGTAAAGACCTTTGTATTTTTTGACCTTAAAATTTTCATTCCAAAAGCTTTAAAGCTGAAAGTATAGTTTTGAATCAACACAGTTCTTCGGTTTAATATATGCAGTGAGAACAAAATGGAAAGGAGTGGAGAGGGAGTTGCTACCATGGTGGAAGTGAATGTATCAGGGAGCATTTGGCCCTTGGAAGGTGTTGGAGGGTCACCTAGAATGAAGGGAGGTGTTTAATTTCTTCCTGACTGTGGCGTCAGTTTAATGAATGCACATCAGAAGTCAGAGTGTACATTAGGAAAAAAGAATGGAACGGAATTAATACATAATTCTGCTTTGTGTGTGTGCATTGTGTTTGTGTGTGCGTAATCTAATCGTAGTTTACATATAACTAAATTAAAAGGGATTGGTGATTTCTTTAAAGGGAATAGTCATCACCCAACCTATTTGTTTTGTGTGCATTAATATCCATTTTTATATGTTGGATTTGCTTAAATGGAAGTACATGTAAAATACCTTTTTTTTTTTTTCCCGAGATGTGGTCTCACTATGTAACCCTTGCTGGAGTGCAGTGGCGTGATCTCGGCTCACTGCAACCTCTGCCTCCTGGATTCAAGCGATTCTCCTGCTTCAGCCTGCTGAGTAGCTGGGACTACAGTCACGCACCACCACACCTGGCTAATTTTTGTATTTTTTAGCAGAGACAGAGTTTCACCATATTGGCCAGGCTGGCATCAAATTCCTGACCTCATGATCTGCCCACCTCAGCCTCCCAAAGTGCTGGGGTTACAGGTGTGAGCCACTGGCGCCCGGCCATAAAATATCTTCAATTTAAAACAACAGTGAGCTTTGGTGGGTTCATTGTGGGCAGATCACTTGTGGTCGGGAGTTTGAGACCAGCCTGATCAACATGGTGAAACCCCATCTCTACTAAAAAGCATAAAAATTAGCCAGGTGTGATGGTGCATGCCTATAGTCCCATCTACTTGGGAGGCTGAGGCAGGAGAATCTGTTGAACCTGGGAGGCAGAGGTTGTAGTGAGCCGAGATCTGGCCACTGCACTCCAGCTTGGGCAACTGAGTGAGACAGCGCCTCAAAACCAAAAACAAAAAAAAAAGCAATGAGTAGATCACTATTGTTTTAGATTAGAGATGTTAGATTTTAATTGGTCTGATAATCTGTAAGTTTTGCTATTGTTAAACATTATCTGAGATGTACTAAAACAGGTTTAGTGGAATTAGTGATAATAATGGTGGTGGTTGTAGAAGGAGTAGATAATAGTTTTTTTTTTTTTTTTTTTTGAGACAGAGTCTTGCTCTTTCACCCAGACTGGAGTGCAGTGGCACGGCCTTGGCTCACTGCAACCTCGCTTACAGGTTCAAGCGATTCTCCTATCTCAGCCTTCTGAGTAGCTGGGATTACAGGCACATGCCAGCACACCAGGCCAATATTTTGTATTTTTAGTAGAAATGGGGGGGGGTTTCACCATGTTGGCCAGGCTGGTCTCGAACTCTTGGCCTCAAGTGATCTGCCTACCTCTGACTCCCCCAAGTGGTGGGGTTTTGGGGGTGCGCCCCTGCCCCCTGTTTTTTTTTTTTTTTTTTTTTTTTTTTTTTTTTTTTGCCTTTTTTGGAGCACTTGATGTGTTTCAGAAACTGTGCTAAGTGTTTTCACAGGAGTTACCATTTCTCACAGCAATCCTCTGATAGTTAATCTTGTAATAATTGCCATTTTGCAATTTAAGAACGTGGGTTTAGAGAGGTTGACATTTGTCCAAGGGTACTCACCTAGGAAGCTGAGGCTCCTGCACGATATACACTCTCTGAAGCCTCTAGTTTTTTTTTTTTTTTTTTTTTTTTTTTGAGATGGAGTCTTACTCTGCCATCAGGTTGGAGTACAGTGGCGTGATCTTGGCTCACTGCCACCTCTGACTCCCAGGTTCAAGCAATTCTTCTGCGTCAACCTCCTGAGTAGATGGGACTACAGGTGTGTGCCACCACGCCCAGCTAATTTTGTATTTTTAGTAGAGATGAGGTTTCACCATGGTGGCCGGGATGGTCTGGATCTCCTAACCTCGTGATCCGCCTGCCTTGGCCTCCCAAACTGCTGGAACTATGGGCATGAGCCACCACGCCCAGCCAAGCCTTTAGTATTATAGAAGAGCATGCATTACTATTATTGATACAGTATTTCACAGATCTGATTTGGGATATTATCTTGTGTAAAGCCGTGGGGTTGTAATGTCTGCAAAGCTTACTTTCGGGAATTAAAAGTTTTTCCATCTAGTGATAGAAACTTCCTTTAAGCTATTAAAAGTTATAGGAAAGGAAGTCATTTTCATATAATCTGGAATAGTGGCTATGCTATTTTATATGCATTACCAAAAATTTTAAAACGCTGTTTGCTTTTAAACAAAGCAGACTTTTAAAAAGTAACGTTACTGTTAATGATTTAATAGAGGGTACACAGGGTTAATCTGTATTTACAGTCTGATCTTTTTCTTTTTTTTTTTTTAGTGACAGGGTCTCACTTTGTTGCTTAGGCTGGCATGATCTAGGCTCACTGCAACCTCCACCTCCTGGGCTCTAGTGATTCTTGTGCCTCAGCCTCCCGAGTAGCTGGAAGTACAGGCGTGTGCCACCATGCCTGGCTGATTTCTGTATTTTAGTAGCGACGGAGTTTTGCCACGTTGGCCAGGCTGGTCTCAAATTCCTGACCTCAAGTGATCCTCCCACCTTGGCCTCCCAAAGTGCTGGGATTACAGGCATGAGCCGCTGCGCCAGGCCTGCTTTACTATTAATGCTGATCTGGGCCCTTGATTAAATTTGCTGCTTACCTCATGCCTGTATTGCCATCTTATTTTCTTCCCAAACAATAGCCATTCCTTTTCTTTTTAGATGTACTTTCATTCTCTTTGGTGATGGTATTCTCAATGTATTGAATCTGAAGCATATTTTCTCCTAATTCACCTGTGAGGAGCCTGCTACCCAGAAGGTTAAGAATTTTGGCCAAAGTCGTATGGCAAAGTAATAGTATCAATGAAGACACTGTAGTCAATTTTAAAACATTTCAGAGTTTAGCCAGTAAATACTGAATTTAGTAAACCTCAGTTTGCACATGGAAAGCTGGAAATAAAACTTGTCTCCTGACCGCTGTGTTGGAGCTGGAAGGAATGCCCAACTTACACTATAGATGAGGAAACATGAAACATGCCTGCAGCGGCCACTGAGATATCTGCTCTGTCCTGTCGGTTCACGAAGCTCTTTTCTAGTGTTGTTTACTCTGAACTCAATTTTCTCTTCTTCTCTTTTTTTTTTTTTTTTTGAGAGAGAGTCTCTGTTGTCCAGGTCGGAGTACAGTGATGCGATCTCAGCTCACTACAACCTCTGACTCCTGGGTTCAAGTGATTCTCCTGCCTCAGCCTCCTGAGTAGCTGGGACTACAGGTGTGTGCCACCATACCTGACTAATTTTTTGGTATTTTTTTTTGTGGAGATGGGGTTTCACCATGTTGGCCAGGTTGATCTTGAACTCCTGATGTCAGGTGATCTGCCCGCCTCAGCCTCCCAAAGTGCTGGAATTACAGGCGTGAGCCACTGCCCCTGACCTAAAGTCAATTTTCTTATTTGTTTGTTTGCAGTGAACAAGTAGTTAAGGAAATGAACAAGTAAATGAGGAAAGAGAATGGTTTTTTTTTTTCCCCTTTGGAAACTATTTTCATGATGCTCACGTATTCATGAATGTTGAAAATTTACATTGGAATGAGAATGAGAGAGTATTGAGGCTGCACCATTTAATAATTCCACATGTATGAGAGTCCTTCCTCTTGATGCTTAATTTGTGGTTAGAGAGATCGACACATTGAGCAAAGACGAGGTGACATTATTTCATAGTTTGGGGCTTCCATTCATCTGCTACTACTGGTTCTAAGAAAGACCTAACATTCCTCAGAACTTTGATACCCCTCACCTTGCCTGTGTTCCAGGTTCCAGTAAACTCCTGGCTTACTGAGGGCAGCGTCTTGTCTTTCGTCCTCCGGCGGTGTCTAGAACAGTGCCTTGCTCTTAGGCACCGAGTCGGTACCCAACTGGCTCCTGGAATGTTTGAGTTGGAAGTCCCAGAAGTCTAGAATGTTTGGGTTCAGCAAAGAAGCAGATGCAAATTGAGGGAATCCAGGGCCTTTAATTCTTGTTCTGTTTCCAGGTGTCACTTATATAAGGCATACGATGCCTTTTGTAAGTAACTCCGTACCATTTGTTGCTATTGTAGCTCCTCTTGCAAATTCCTGCTGAGTACTTTGACGAAAATGATCAAAATCATAATGCACAGGAGGTGAAAGGGGCTAGAAAGTTGTTTTGGCCTTAGTTGAATTGATGAAGCTTCAGAACGTTAAGACAGGCTTAGAAGGAGTCAGTGTTCTGGGGCACAGTTGGGGTAGTGTTCAAAACTACTCAGGGCCCCGAACTGTCTCCAGATGGAAAGAAAAGCTCAGTGGGGGTTGTCAGAAGTTTAGTTTCTTTGGATGAATTTCTTTTGTCATTCCTTGATAGTTTATATTCAGCATACTGAATGTAATTGTATACAATTTTTTTTTTTTTTGTCTTTTACCAGCTAGAGAATTTGGGTGAAATTTTACTATTACACGTGTGCATTAGCACTGAATTTGTTCAACATGAAGAAAAATAACAGGAAAAAGACAAATATAAATGATTTTGCTACACAAGTTGTACATTCTTCTGTTAGAATTATAATAAAGTCCCTGAAGAAGTATTAAAATCCGGCTGGGTGTGGTAGCTCGTGTCTGTCATCCCAGAACTTTGGGAGGAGGGGGCGGCTGGATCACCTGAGGAGCACGAGACCAGCCTGACCAACATGGTGAAACCACATCTCTACTAAAAATACAAAATTACTAAAAATACAAAAATTAGCGGACGCCTATAGTCCCAGCTACTTGGGAGGCTGAGGCAGGAGAATTGCTTGAACCCAGGAAATGGAGGTTGCAGTGAACCGAGACCACACAGTTGCACTACAGTCTGGGTGACAAGAGTGAAACTCCGTCTCAGAAAAAAAAGAAAAATTCTTTCAAAATGACTGTTTTAAAAACATTCCAAACAATATAATAATAAAAGCAAACTTGTTATTTTAGTAAAACCAAAGATGTAACTTCAAGTTTTTATTTTAAGAACAAAAATATCATTTTGTTCTCATTAAAATTTTTACTTATTTATTTTTACTTGTTGAATTTTTTCTTACATAACCAGTTTTTGTGATCAACTAAGTCTGGGCGATCTGCGTTCATGGCATTTCTTCCCAGTTAATTTATTCTAGAAAACTGCAAGGTGTCTTGTTCCATTTGACTGTAAACAGGAAGGGACCCTAGCTGCTTGGGAGGCTGAGACAGGAGAATCGCTTGAACCTCTGGGAGGTGGAGGTTGCGGTGAGCAGAGATCACACCATTGTACTCCAGCTTGGGCAACAAGAGCGAAACTCTGTCTCAAAGAAAAAGAAAAAAAAAGTCAGTTCCATGTTATCAAGAAGAAAGAGAGGGCTGTTTTGGAAAACAGTAACATCATTGGCCTTTTCTTTGGCGAGCTGCTGAAATATTTTAGGAAGTAGCTGTACTTTTGCTCTTATAAACACAGTAAAATAGATACTGCCTCTTGTCCTTCTCTTGCCCTTATATAGTGTAGGCGATACTTTTCTATTGGGCTCTTTTAGAAGCTGGACTATCACGAAAGAAGGTGGGGTGTGGGTGTGTGTGAGTGGTTGTGGGTGTGTGTATGTAGTGCATTATGAGTCAGCCTCTGTGGTTGTTTGCTACGTATTTTGTCCTTGTTTTGTATTTATTTCACATGTGTGTTGAGGAGCAATGCATCAGTAATGAATGTAACAGAAGAGCTGCATGTAACAGAAGAGCCAGTTGATAGACCTTGACCCTGTTGGTCATTTTTTTTTTCTGTCACATAATAAGTCAATAGTAGGTGGTTGCTGGCTAATTGTCACCGATGAGGATTCTAAAAATTCCTTGCCTTTTTCCTCATGGTTGCAAGATGGCATAGTCATTACACCCACCCACTTTCTAGGAGGCAAAAAAAAAAAAAAAAGGAGGAAAGGAAGGATCTGTATCCAAGGCTTTCCCAGGACTCTCCAATCGGCTTCTGCTAATATCTC
This sequence comes from Theropithecus gelada, assembly GCF_003255815.1. Taxonomy (NCBI): domain Eukaryota; kingdom Metazoa; phylum Chordata; class Mammalia; order Primates; family Cercopithecidae; genus Theropithecus; species Theropithecus gelada. The sequence goes on from NC_037672.1 coordinate 144,763,651, forward strand.
ATGGGCCACAGTTCTTAATTGCTCTCCCTAGCCCCAAGTAAGTCTGGGAAAAAGTTGTTTGTGGTCCAGCCCTTGTTGTTGAGGAAGGTGCGGGTGGTGGGGGAGTATTAAATATTGGAATGGCTGTTGAATAAACCAATTCTGGATCTTCTAAAAACATTTAAAAACTAGAGTGAGGATCTCAGGAGTGTTTCTCCATTAACTTCAGTTAATCAGCAGATCTTCGATGAGCACTGTTAATGTGAACTATACCATAGTCCCCCCTTGTCCGTGGTTTCAGTTACCCATGATATGAAAATATTACATGAAAAATTCCAGAGATAATTGATGAGTTTTAAATTGTGTGCTGTTCTGAGTACTGTGATGGAATCGTGCTATTCTGAGTAGTGTGATGGAATCATGTGCCATCCTGCTGCATCCCACCTGGAATGTGAATCATCCCTTTGTCCAGGGTGTCCACATTGTATGGTTGTAGGTACAGGAAGAAATAGTGTATATAAGATTTACAATACTATCCATGGTTTTAGGCATCCACTGGGGATCTTGGAATATATCCTCCCTGGATAAGGGGGCGCCGCTATATTGTTGTTGGTCTTAGGGAGTTAGAGGGAGAGATGCAAATGTGTAATGTATTGTCTTATTAGAATTTATAGTCTAGTTATGGGAATACAAAACACAAAAGGTTCTGTGTAATTGTTTTTTATTTCCATCAGATTAGAAGAAGAGGGCAGTGCATTCATGGATACCTGGTATAATGGAAAAGGCTCACCTTGAAGAGAGGGGCCTTGGTTGGTCTAGGCTGGTGGCAGTGCAGTTGCAGAGAGAGAGGGAGAGCGGAGGAGGGAGAGAGAGAGAGAGAGAAAGAAATGAATGATTCCACAGGGAAAGTGGGCTATAGTGGCTTCTTTAAATTTGCTGAAAAATATAAATCAAAGATAATTTTTTCAGCTTCAGAGGTGAGGCAAACATTGGATATCAGAACCTGAAAGTCAATGGAAACACAGGACAGTTTAGCCACTGTTTTTGTTTTTGAATACGGAGTCTTGCTTTGTGGTCCAGGCTGGAGTGCAGTGGCATGATCTGGGCTCACTGCAACCTCCGCCTCCCGTGTTCAAGCAATTCTCTGGCCGCAGCCTCCCGAGTAGCTGGGACTAAGGTGTGTGCCGCCACACCCAACTAATTTCTTTTGTATTTTAGTAGAGATGGGGTTTCGCTGTTGCCCAGGCTGGTCTTGAACTCTTGAGTTCAGGCAATCCACCTGCCTCGGCCTTCCAAAAGTGCTAGAATTACAGGCGTGAGCCACCATGCCTGGCCAGGGCAGTCTAGCTTTGAGAGAAGACTTTGTGACCCAGCTGGTCCTCCCTGTTTTGCTGCCATGTCCATCATCTAGATTTCCCTTTACCAGCTTTCCATCTGCTGTAGCATTGACAATTTCCGTCTGTTTGTAGCTTCTGCTTCTTCCGAACTTTGGCTTACTCATGGGCCTCTATGGTGAGTGTCCTCAGCCTCACCTTTCACGACTGCACACCTGGGTACTTACCTGTTCTTCAGTCACCTTCTTAAGAGAATCTGGTTGGCCCAGCTAATTACTGTTGTCCTTGTTTCGGAAGAGGCTGTCAGGCCTGGCTCATGCTGGTCATTGGCCAACCTGTCTGTTGGCTTCCCTGGGATCTGGTGCCCATCCCTGTCCAGTCACCTGTGATATAGAACAGGTGTGTCCGAGACTGCTACCTCACCAGGGTCGGGGAAAAGAGGGGCAGGTACCATACAAATATAAGCCTGGTACGTGTGCCATAGCTTGCTTTGTGTACCCCTGTTGGTTTTATAAACGTTACATTAGAGAAAGGAACTGTTTTCCACCTCCATAAAGAATTTGGTGACACCAGCCTGACCAGCATGGAGAAACCCCATCTCTACTAAAAATACCAAAATTAGCTGGATGTGGTGGCACATGCCTGTAATCCTAGCTACTCAGGAGGCTGAGGCAGGAGAATTGCTTGAACCCAGGATACGGAGGTTGCAGTGAGCCAAGATTGCGCCATTGCACCCCAGCCTGGGCAACAAGTGCGAAAATTCATCTAAAAAAAAAAAATCTGGTGCAGTTATGTATGAATAAAACTAAACCTTTGGCTAATTTTTTGATATTTTAATTTTTTTGGCAGCTTATTGAAATATAATTCATACATCACATAGTTCACCCATTTAAAATGTATAATCAATGGCTTTTAGTATAGTCACAGATTAGTGCAGCCATCACCACACTCAATTTTAGAACATATTCAGTACCCCAAAAAGAAACCCTGTCCCCCTTTGGCTAATACTTTTTGATGCTGATGATAACAGGTCCATGCCTCAGTGTGTTGCTCAGGGAGACCTTTGTGACCATGCTGTTTAAATGTGCGTTCCTTCTCCATTCTTTGTCCCCTTTGCCTGCCTATTTTTCAGGCAGGTTGTTAGAATACAGATGGTGTATTTTTAAATTATTTTATTTTATTTTATTTTTTTTAGGCCGGGTGCAGTGGCTCATGCCTGTAATCCCAGCACTTTGGGAGACTGAGGCAGGAGGATCACTTGAAGTCAGGGGTTCAAGACCAGCCTGGCCAACATGGTGAAACCTGGTCTCTACTAAAAATACAAAAATTAGTTGGTCATGGTGGTGTGTGCCTGTAGTCCCAGCTACTTAGGAGGCTGGGATGTGAGAATCCCTTTTTCCTGGGAGGAGGAGGTTGTAGTGAGTGGAGATCATGCCACTGCACTCCAGTCTGGATAACAGAGTGAGACTCTCAAACAAAACAAAACAAAACAAAACCAAACAAAACCACAACCAAAAAACCCCCAAAAACAGGTGGTGTATTTTTTATGTATCTACTTTAATTATTGTCTGTTTTCCTCGATGCAAGGTTCATGGAGGCAGAGGTTTTTGTCTTAGAATACGTAACACATGGTAGATACAAAGATAATTTGCTGAATAAATGGTTTATTACTTTGCTAATAGTAATAAACTACTGTAATAAAATAGTGATAACACTGTTATCACTATTTTAAACTCCCACTTGCCAGTTTTGTCTGAGAACTCTGAATGTTGTCTCATTGAAGAACTGTTATCTCCATTTTACTCTTAGAGGAACAGAAGCTCAGAGGTGAAGTAACTTGCCCAAACCAGGAAACTGCCAAAATGAATTCATGAGTCAAAGTGTAGCTCATTGCTGTCTATGAATACAAATATAATGCAAGGCACATATATAATTTAAAATTTTCTAGTAACCCCATTAAAAAATTAAAAAACAGATGAAGGTGCAATGGCATGTGCCTGTAGTCCCAGTTACTTGGGAGGCTGAGGTGGGAGGATCCCTTTAGGGCAGGAGTTCGAGGCCGTAGTGTGCTATGTTTGTGCCTGTGAGTAGCCACTGCACTCCTGTCTGGGCAGCATAGTGATACACCCCGCTCCGTTTAAAAAGGAAACAGGTAACATTAATTTTAATATTTTCCTTGGCATATCCAAAATATTTCAATGTGTAATCAGCATAAAAATGATTGAGATATTTTGCATGCTTTTTTTTTCAGATGGAGTCTTTGGACTTCACTGTGTATTTAATTTGATCTGATTAATTAAATTAATTTATTTTGAGACAGGATCTTACTCTGTCGCCTAGGCTAGAATGCAGTGGTGGGATCTCGGCTCACTGCAACCTTTGCCTTCCAGGCTCAAGTGATTCTCCTGCCTCAACCTCCAGAGTAGTTGGGATTACAGGCGCCTGCCACCATGCCTGGCTAATTTTTGTATTTTTTAGTAGAGACAGCATTTCACCATGTTGGCCAGGCTGATCTCGAACTCCTGACCGCAGCTGATCCACCTGCCTCAGCCTCCCGAAGTGCTGGAATTATAGGCATGAGACACTGGGCCTGACCTTTCACTGTGTATTTTATACATGTAGTACGAATCCATTCAGTCCAGGTACCACCTAGCCCCATAGTCTTGCATCTGTAACCTTGCTGCTTCCCTGTATTCAGGCTGCCACTCTTCCAGTTTGGGAGGATAATACACAGTATCTACACCTGGCATTTGTACAGGCTGACCATTTACAGAAAGCTTAGGTTTACGTGCTCAGCTCATCAGATTTTCACAGTAACTGAAGGAGTTAAGTGTGTCAGGTTACAATATCTAGTTAGTATAGAAATGTTTACAGCTGACTATATCAATGTCTAGAGAGCTTAACTAGCTTGTCCAGATTTACCAGGTTTCTACTTGGCAAGGCCAGGGGTTCAGTCCAGCTCCCGTGAGTCCACATCACTGTGTGCCGCTTCTGGACAGAGCGACAGATGGGGGAGAGGCAGAGAGAGGCTGGATGGGAAGGTAGATGGGGAGGGGCTATACTTTTCCAAGGCTTGGGGTAGTCCTTCGACATAAAGGGTTTGTCTGTCTCCCAAGTCCATACCTGGCCTTCTGATGGACTTACTTTGTTGGACATACACAGAGATTCCTTGTGCATGATTTTAGCCTTGGCTCATTTTGACCTCTGCCATTTTTCCCTCTTGTTTTGAACATTGCCCTTTATTCCCTACCCTCATTCATGTCTTGTTTCTTCTTTCAGGCTCATTCAGGCTGGTTTCTCTAAGTCCTAGTTGAAGAGGGGCTATGTTAGTCTCTTCTGGGAGGGATAGGAAAACTGCTGTGCTGTGAATGGCGGGTGGCGCTTTCAGTGACTGAGAGATGGTAGTTCCTGGGTGGCTGCCAGCCTGCCAGACTTGGGCAAACTATGTGTATTGGAACAAAAGGCTGAGTGTGAAATTAATAGCTCTGAGAACTGTAAGTAGGTTGTAGGTAAAAAGAGGCAGTTTATTTTATAAGTTACAGTTAACCTTTTTTTTTTTTTGGGACACAGGGTCTTGCTCTGTTGCCCAGGCTGGAGTGCAGTGGTGTGATCATAACCCACTGCTGCCTCCACCTTCCAGGCTCAAGCAGTCCTCCTGCCTTAGCCTCCTGAGTAGCTGGGATTACAGGCATGCACCACCATGCCCAGCTAATTTTTAAATTTTTTGTAGAGACAGGGCCTTGCTATGTTACCCGTTCTGGTTTTGAACTCCTGACCCCAAGCAATCCTCCCTCCTTGACTTCTGAACACTTTAGGATTACAGGTGTGAGCCACTGCACCTGGTATAATCTCTTTATAGAGTTAAATTTGTTTAAAAATTTAAAAATCTTTTCTAGGATTTTCTCCTTTTAATAGTAAATGTTTTACTGACCACAAGTGGGTTCTGTGTATGTTTTACATTTGTATGTGGCTTCTTTGGTACTTTTGGGTGGTGGCAACAGCATTCAGTTTCAACCTTGTGGGTCTGAAGCATTATTTTAGTGGTTCCTCTCTGATTCTCAAAACTCGATATTTGGATTTATCTCTTTTTCTTTTCCACAGGAGAAGGAGCCAGTCTTTCATGAAAGGAAGGACTGTTTTTGTTGAGTTAGTGATTATAACAGGCATTTAAATTTATTCTCCATAAAATATAATTGCCTGGAATTCTTTAACCAAATCACAGCAAACAGAATGAATTGGGAAATCTGCCCATTTGGAATATATGGGCTAGTTTACCTTTTATAGTACTAGAGTCTTAAGATTTTGTGCTGATTGGTGCTAAGTGACTTTGAAGGTGATTTTAAAGAAGGCATTACCAGGAAAAAAGGAGAAAAAGTTAGGTGAGTTAAATGAGTAGCCATTTGCTTTGGACTTTATGTAGCAGTAACAGCAACAATAGCATCTTTTCTTATTCATTCTCTTGACTCTGCTTTTCATGCTTATACCTGGATCAGAAACTGCCAGATTCTCCATTAGAAATTCGTTCCCTCTTTTTTTAAATTTTTATATTTTGAGACAGAGTCTTGCCCTGTTACCCAGGCTGGAGTGCAGTGGCACAATCTCAGCTCACTTGCAACCTCTGCCTCCTAAGTTCAAGCTCTTCTTCTGCCTCAGCCTCCCAAGTAGCTGGGACTACAGGCACGCGCCACCATGCCCAGCTAACTTTTGTATTTTTAGTAGAGATCTGGTTTCACCATGTTGGCCAGGCTTGTCTTGAACTCCTGGCCTCAAGCAGTCTGCCTTCCTCAGCCTCCCAAAGTGCTGGGATTACAGGTGGGAGCCACTGCGTCCCTCCCAAATTCATTCCTTTTGAAACCTAGGTATGCCACAAATTAATGTTATTTCTAACTGGTTATACTCTTTAGCATTGGTAGATCTAAAGAGAATTAGTTTTGGAAGATACAGAATGATAGCCTAGTGGAGGTTTAACAAAAGGAAAACGAGTTGATTGGGTAGATGAACTGGGGTCGGTTGTTGGGGGGAAGATAATTGCTTTTTTATTTTTTAACTTGACTAAGTGGATTGGGATGGGGAATGGGGTAGATGGTTGCTAATCAGAACATCTGTCTGCCCTTATCTACTCTGTATCCCATTTGCTAGGGGTAATGAAGGATAACAAAAGACTTTTATGGTTAAGGAGATAGGACATAAACTTTGACAGGACATAAACACAAGGAAAGTAAAAGCAGAATGAGCTAATTGTGTAATATGAAAACAGAAAACCCGTAATAAAGGTGTATAAGATTTATTGCAAGATGGCTACTAAAGAACAGTGGTTCTCAACTTTCATTATGTATTCCAATCACTTGGGAAACTTTGAAATACTAATGCCTTTAAGAAAATGGCAGAGTGATTTTTTTTTTATTCGATTTTAATTGATCTGATAATCTGTAAGTTTAGCTGTTGTTAAACATTATCTGAGATGTACTAAAACAAGTTTACTGGAATTAATGATAATGGTGGTGGTTGTAGTAGGAGTAGATAATAGTTTTTTTCCTCCTTCTCTTTTTTTTGAGACAGAGTCTTGCTCTGTCGCCAGGCTGGAGTGCAGTGGCACGATCTCCGCTCACTGCAACTTCTGCCTCCTGGCTTCAAGCGATTCTCCTGCCTCAGCCTGTGGAGTAGCTGGGACTATAGGTATGTGCCACCAAACCCAGCTAATTTTTGTGTTTTTAGTAGAGATGGGGTTTCACTATGTGGGACAGGATGATCTCGATCTCCTGACATCGTGATCTGCCTGCCCCGACCTACCAAAGTGCTGGGATTACAGGCGTGAGCCACCGTGCCTGGCCTGGCTGAGTGATTTTATTCTGCTTGCCTTGGGATGAAGCCCGGGCATTGGTATGTTTGAGAAGCCTGCAGGTGATTCTAATGTGTAGTCAGGATTGAGAATAATTTTTATAGACAGACAGTGATTCTTTTTTTTTTTTTTTTTTAAAAAAAAAAAAAGAGTCTTGCTGTGTCACCCAGGCTGGGGTATAGTGGCACAATCACGGCTCACTGCAGCCTCAACTTTCTGGGCTCAGGCGATTCTTGTGCCTCAGCCTCCTGAGTAGCTGGGATTACAGGCGTACGCCACCATGCCTGGCAAATTTCTGTGTTTTTAGTAGAGACAGGGTTTCACCATGTTGGCCAGGCTGGTCTCAAACTCCTGACCTCAGGTGATCTGCCTGCCTCAGCCTCCCAAAGTGCTGGGATTACAGGCGTGAGCCACCATGCCTGACCCAGACAGTGATTCTTGATCTTTAGTGGGAATTAAAATCAGATAGGGCATTCATTAAAAATGTGGTTTTCTGGTCTCCCCTCACATTCTGTCAGAGGTCTGTGCCAGGATCTTGGACCACTCTTTGAGAAACACTACTGTAAGTCTGGAGTATTGACTAATAAAATCACTGGGAACTGAATAGAGTTGGATAGGTTTCCTGGAAGGTAGGACGTGAGCAAGTTTCTGAGTAATGTATAAAACTTGTGAGAAAACTGGGTGGGAAAGTTCAAGGTCCATTTGGGGCATTGATCAAGTTAATTTTGGTCGGGGAGTAATGTCAGATGAGGGTGGGAAAGTAACTTTCAATGCCACTTTGAGTTTAGATTTCATATTTTTAGACTTGGAGAGAGGTGAGGCTGGAGACCCTAGTCTTAGCTTGCCCTGAGAGAGCTGCGTCAGTAAACAGCACCTGAAGGCCAGGCGGCACACCTAACACTGTAGGAAGTGCCTGTTCTGTGGGAGGTGACTTTTGAAGTGTGACTGACCTTCCATCACCTCCCATGCAGTAATAGTGACTTTGAGGTAAAAACCTCAAAATCTGGAATCAGTTAAAATTCAGCAAACATTTATTGTTTTATTTTTTGAGATAGAGTCTTACTCTGTTGCCCAGGGTGGAGTGCAGTGGCATGATCTCAACTCTCTGCAATCTCCGCCTCTTGGGTTAGGGGATTCTCGTGCCTCAGCCTCCCAAGTAGCTGGGGTTTATAGGCGTGCACCACCATGCCGAGCTAATTTTTGTATTTTTAGTAGAGATGGAGTTTTGCTGTGTTACCCAGGCTGGTCTTGAACTCCTGGCCTCAAGTGGTCCGCGTGCCTCGGCCTCCCAAAATGCTGGGATTATAGGCATGAGCCACTGTACCCAGCCCAGTAAACATTTATTGTGTTTTATATGACAGATGTGCCGAGGAGCTGTAAAGTTATTTTTCAGTAACATGCTGAGAGTGTTTTTAAAAGTAGTATTTTGGGCCATGGAACCCTTTGGGAAATAAAAGTAGGAACTGCTTTTCCACAAAAATGCCCAAATACAGGTAATCTTGCATAAATTTTGGGCTTTTGGATACTCTGAAGTCAACTCATAACCTCTGTAGGTGTTGTTCATAGACTCCAAGTTAATTTTTAGAATAGACTGTGGACTAACGATGATGTTGCATCATTTTATTTTAGGGGAGTGGGGAAATCCAGGAGTCCTTGCTATTTTCAGTTTTTCTTATTAGCCATAATTCATCATGACTTGTGAGTCATTTAAGATCTACTTAGCAAATATTTTTGAAGAAAGTTTACATAATTCACAGCCAGGTGTTTCCATATCATACCTGGAAATATAAAGTACACATTAGAACAGGGATGGGCGTGTGTGCTGTGGTGTGAGTGTGTGTGAGTGTATTTCAGTGTATTTCAGTGTGCCACGCCCATTTTCATTCCTGACAGACTGCAAAGTAATGGATGTGTCTATTGTGTTACGTCTTCTGAGTAAAACACAAGGTGGGATATAACTCAGCAATTCTGAGCATTTGCTGAAGAATGGTAGTGCTGATAGAAGTTTCATGAGGGTGGGTGAGGTTGGGTGTGGTGGCTCATGCCTGTAATCACAGCACTGTGGGAGGCCAAGGTGGGCAGATCACTTGAGGCCAGGAGGAGTCTTTGTAAAGACATGGTCAAAGACTGTCTTTACAAAAAATACAAAAATTAGTTGGGTGTGGGGGTGCATGCCTGTTGTCTGAGCTACTCAGGAGGCTGAGGTGGGAGGATTGCTTGAGTCCAGGAATTCGAGGCTGCTGCAGTGAGCCGTGACTGCACCAGTGCACTCCAGACTGGGCAACACACGATGAGACCCTGTCTCAATAAAAACAAAAGTTTCATGCAAACAGTATCTGAAGTCAGAATTCTTCTATAGCTCATGACATGTTCTATCCCATTTTGGAGATGCACAATGCTGTGATTGCAGTTATTCCTCCATATCCTCGGGGGATTGGTCCCAGGAACCCCTTGAATACCCAAATCTGCAGATGCTCTGAAGTCCCTTATAAAATGGTAGTGTTTGGCCGGGTGCGGTACCTGTAATCCCAGCACTTTGGTAGTCTTCAGGCTGGTGGATCACTTGAGGTCAGGAGTTTGAGACCAGCCTGGCCAACATGGTGAAACCCCATCTTTTCTTTAAAAAAAAAAAAAAAAAAGCCAGGCATGGTGGTGGGTGCCTGTAGTCCCAGCTATTCAGGAGGCTGAGGCAGGAGAATCACTTGACCCTGGGAGGCAGAGGTTGCAGTGAGCTGAGATCATGCCACTGCCCTCAAGCCTGGGCGACAGAGCAAGACTCCGTCTGAGGGTGGGTGGAGGGGAAAAGGTTGTATTTGCATATAACCTACACACATCCTCCCATATGGTTTAAGTGATCTCTAGATTACTTATGATACTTAATACAATGTAAATGCTGTGTAAATAGTTATACTGTGTTGTTCAGGGAATATAAGAAGAAAATTGTCAGTACGTAAGCAACCATCAGTTTTTTCCCCCAAATATTTTTGATCGCAGTCAGTTGAATCCATGGATGCAGAACTCATGGTTATGGAGGGCTGACTATATAACTGTGTGTGTGTGTGTGTGTGTGTGTGTGTGTGTGTGTGTGTATATATATGTATATACCTATATGTGTATATATACACGTATATACCTATACATGTATATATGTATATACCTATATGTGTATATATATGTATATACCTATACACGTGTGTGTATATACGTATATACCTATACGTGTATATACCTATATATATGTGTATATACCTATATACGTATACACACACACGCACACACTGCACTCCAGCCTGGGCGATAGAGCAAGACTCCATCACAAAAAATATATATAATATAAATATATTTGTAACTATTTTCATATATGTATTTTGAGTTCATATATATATTCATATATATATATATATATTTTTTTTTTGTGTGTGTGTGTGTGTGTGAGTGATGTCTTGTTCTTTCACCCAGGCTGGAGTGAGTGCAGTAGTGCAATCTTGGCTCACTGCATCCTCCGCCTCCCAGGTTCAAGTGATTCTCCTGCGTCAGCCTCCCAAGCAGCTGGGATTATAGGTGCCTGCCACCACACCCAGATAAGTTTTTTGTATTTCTAGTAGAGACAGGGTTTCTCCATGTCAGCCAGGCTGATCTCAAACTCTTCGCCTCAAGCAGTCCACCCACTTCGGCCTCCCAAAGTGCTGGGATTACAGGTGTGAACCACTGTGCCCAGCCTGCCTGTATGTTAAAGCGAATCTAGCAGCAAAGAAATCTGTTTAGCTTTGTGTAAACCCATCAGTTCCTAAGTTTATTTAACCAGGGCCTCTCTTCTCAAAACATTCTTTTCTTTCTCAAAGAACAGAGATTGGTAAATACTAGTTTAACTTCTAATTAAAGTTGGTTGGGTGAAATATAAGTGAAGCCTTAATATGTGTGGGCTGCAGAATTTGTCTCTCTCTCTCTTTTTTTTTTTTTTTACCCACATGGCAAAAATCATATGGGGGTCTGAGTGGTAACTTAGTTCCCTTGCATGTCTTAATATCAGAATTTTGAAAAACATTGTGAGGACTGATATGTATCTAAGCAGTAACTTTTAAAAACAGCTGTTTTTGCTCCTATAAAGAAGACTGAGACTATATTAAAAGATTGTCAAGAATCATGTTGAAAATCTAGGCATAAGCATACACCTGTAGTCCTGGTTACTTTGGGAGGCTGAGGCAGAAGGATCGCTTGAGCCCAGGAGTTCGAGGCTGTAGGGTGTCATGGTCATACCTGTGCATAACCACTGCACTCCACTCTGGGCAACATAGTGAGATTGCATATCTGAAAAAATAAAACATGTTATAGTTTTCTTCTAACCGGGGGCTTTTGTCCAACTGGCATCCTTTCCCTAGCAAAAGGGCAAAATTGAAAATAATTGTGATGGCAATGGAGAACCAGTGAATAATGTATTGGTATGATCAAGGGAATAGCTCTTAAATAACAGGACAGACACATTAGAGCCCTTTAAAAAGGGAGCAAAGACACGAGATTATCAAATTATGAAATGTGTTATACATGAGTATACTAGGGAGTACCTTTCCCTGCCCCCGTGGTGCAGTATAAGTCTTCAGGCATGAAACATATATTTATTAATGGACTATTTCAGGATGACTTCTAAATATTTACACTGAATAAATACTGTATCTGGCTGGCCCATGTCCTAGCTGCTGAATATTCAGGAAAGAATAAGGGATGGCTCCTGACCTTGACAGACAGATTTCTGGTGAAAGGAACTTTCTCAGTGCAATTACACTGTGAGTGGCAGCTGCTTCCTCTCTGGGCCCTACTCCCCACTACTATTGCCACAGCTGAGTGTCAGGCTGAATGAATCATGGAGCTATCTGAGCATGGCAGTACTTACATTACTTTATTATGTTGTAAAATACTTCCTGATAAGAACGTACTAGTGGTTTTCTGAGTGTCTGGGAACATTGTAAACCTGTCAAATAATTCTAAAGATTCCACTTACTAACATCAGCTTAAAGATTTGTTAGTAACTTAACTTGCCAAATTCCTTGCCCCATCACCGTGGTCTCCCTAATTAAAAAAAAAAAGTGATTAAAGGTTGAGATTTAATGAATTTTACTTCCTAAATTTTCTCTGAAGCCAGAGACTTGAATATAATGAAATAATTGTTCATTCTAGGTATCTCTTCTGCTAAGTTTACTTTTTTCAAAACCATAATATTTTTGTCCTTTTAAAGTAGAAATGGATGGTAGAAATTATAGAAGCTGAACAAATTTGGTGACAAATTTTATGTTTCTGAGTTTGTTTAAACATTTAAGTGCTTAAAAATGGGGGAAAATTTTCTTTTGTTTGTTTTTTTTTTTTTGACAGGGAATCTCACTCTGTCACCCAGGCTGGAGTGCAGTGGTGCGATCTCCGCTCACTGCAGCCTCTGCCTTCCGGGTTCAAGCGATTCCTCTGCTTCATACTCCCAAGTAGCTGGGATTACAGGCTCATACCACTATGCCTGGCTGATTTTGTATTTTTAATAGAGACGGGGTTTCACCATGTTGACCAGGCTGATTTTGAACTCCTGACCTCAAGTGATCTGCCTGCCTTGGCCTCCCAAAGTGCTGGAATTACAGGTGTGAGCCACTGCGCCCAGCTTAGGGGAAAAATTTTCTAGCCTTCATTCAGCATATGAAAATTTAAAAAAAACGTAGAAAAGGGTGGAAATTATGCAGTGTGATTTCATATTGCTCTCAGGAACTGGATAATGCTTTAAGGTAGGACTAATCTGTTTCAGTGATGAGACATTTTCTCACCATACATAGCAGTTCTGGTCATTAGGGAAATCACTCAGTAAATGTTGAAGAAGGAAAAATGAAGGTATCCATCATGATCCTAATTACCACCAATGAAGGTAATTAAAGAAATTACTCAGTAAATGTTGTTGAGGAAGAAAGAAAAATGAAGGTATCCATCCATAACTCAAGATGATCCACTATTTAGAGAATAAGTATATGTTCTGTAAGCATCTAAGGTTTTAATGTTTCTCTTCTGTTTGGTTTTAATCGTATTACATACATTAAAAATTGTGCATCAAGGGTTTTATTTCAGGTATGTACTGCATTGCTTCTCTTTACATAATAAATTCCCTGTTAGCTGACACTGTTCCCCTGGGATTTCCATATGTTAACAGGTTCTTTCTACAGAGATGATTAATACTTACAGTGATCACCCTGAGGTTCCACAAAACGCTCTTGAATCATCAGAGATGAAATTCTATTCATTGTAACTTTAATGCCATGTATTTATTGTCTTTTAATTGCTTTGAAAATTGGACATCTGAGATATTTTTTTTCTTTTGGTTATAGTGACCCGTTTACTGATCATTTCAGATAAGAAACTATAGGATACTATCATGGAACCTGTTTTCTCTTGTACCTTGGTTTTAAAACCAGTGGCTGGAATTAAGACATGTGTTGAGGGAGGAAAAGGGAAAAGAGAGGAGCCTGAAAGAACTGCTGCTTTTCTCTAACAGTGGAATAAGGAGTACTTCATTGAGCTACGAATAATTAATGTGGAGTGTTGAAAGATCATTCTGTCTTTTATGCACATGTTCCAGATAACAACATAAGGGCCTGTGAAAAGCAAGAGAAAAGTTTTCTGGGGCTGTCGTCTTTGATCACATAGAGATGGAGTGTGTGTTCATACCAGCCATTCCTGTCCATCCTTGCCACCAGTGACTTAGACCAGGTGACACCTGGGCCTTAGTATGAATGTTGTAATTGGGGAATCTACTTCAATTTTGAGCTCAACTCCAGTCTGTAGACTTGCTGATACAGTAGTATTTGTCTATCACAGCACTTAGAAATGATAGCCTGTGGCCGTGTGCCGGTGGCTCACACCTGCCTGTAATCCCAGCACTTTGGGAGGATCATTGGAGGTCAGGAGTTCGAGACCAGCCTGGCCAACATGGTGAAACCCCGTCTCTACTAAAAATACAAAAATTAGCTGAGCATGGTGGTGTGGGCGCCTGTAATCCCAGCTACTTGGGAGGCTGAGGCATGAGAATTGCTTGAACCCGGGAGGCAGAGATTGCAGTGAGCTGAGATTGTGCTACTGCACTCCAGCCTGGGCAACAGAGCAAGATTCAATCTCAAAGAAATGATAGCCCATATCACATTATTTTATGGTTATATCTCTGTATCCTGTATTTAACTTATAGTCATGTGGTGTTATGGAAAAAAAAGTAATCAGTATATATTGAGCACTTTGTACCAAGCTAAGTAACTTGGAAAGACGAGTTTGTATTTTGACCTGGATTCAAATTCCACCTCTGCTACATACTGGCTTCATGACCTCAGTCAAGTTACTAAGCCCGTCTGAGCTTCAGTGTTATTTTCTGTATGACAGTTGTATGAGTCTGCTTGGACAGCCATAGCCGAGTACCACAGACTGTGCAGCTTAAACAACAGTCTTATTTTCTAGTGATTTTGGAGGCTAGAAATCTGAGATCAAGGTGTTGACAGGATTGGTTTCCTCTGAGGCCTCTCTCCTTGGCTTGTAGGTGGCTTTTGTCACATGGTCTTACCTCTGTGCCTGTATCTTTGTCCTAATCTTCTTTTCTTTTAAGGAGACCAGTAATATTGGATTAGGGCCCACCCTAATGACCTCATTTTACCTTAATTACCTCCTTAAAGACCCTATGTTCCCTGTAATCCCAGCACTTTGGGAGGCCCAGGCTGGAAGATCACTTACGCCCAGGAGTTTGAGACCAGCCTGGGCAACATGGCGAGATCCCTGTCTCTATTTAAAAAGAAAAAAAGGATTCCGTGTCTGAATATAATCACATTCTGGGGGTTAGGAATTCAACATGAGTACTTGAGGGACATGTCCAGCAGCCTGTAACAACAGTGAAAATGACATGTGCTTGAGTGGGTTTATTTTACTTTTTAATTTTTGTGGGTACACAGTAGGTATGTTATTTATGGGTTACATGTTGATATTTTGATACAGGCATGCAATGTGTAATAATTACATCAGGGTAAATAGGGTGTCTATCACCTGAGGCCTTTTTGGTGTTGTTGCAAACAACTATACTCTTATTTTAAAATGTATGATTAAATTAATTTTGACTATAGTCACCCTGTTGTGCTAGCAAATACTAGGTCTCACGATTTTCTTGTACCCATTCAAGTGTTGTGTTGTTAGGATTAAATGAAATAATATACGCATGTGAGCTTAGTGCGTGCTTAATGTTAGCTTTCTCCTTGCTAGAGTGGGGTAGAATCTTGTTTTCTTTATATTCTATCCAAGTACAAACAGTAAATAAATGTTGGTGAAATTGTGTTTTAATTATGTAGGTGCATCTTTTCATAATTCTCATCTTCTTCACCTCCACTCTCGCAACTAAATGAGTAATTTTTTTTTTTTCTTGAGACGGAGTCTTGCCCTGTCGCGAGACTGGAATGCAGTGGTGCTATCTTGGCTCGCTGCAACCTCTGCCTCCTGGGTTCTAGTGATTTTCCTGCCTCAGCCTCCTGAATAGCTGGGACTACAGGCGTGTGCCACCACACCCAGCTAATTTTTGTATTTTTAGTAGAGATGGAACTTCACCATGTTGGCCAGGATGGTCTTGATCTCTTGACTTCGTGAGCTGCCCTCCTCGGCCTCCCAAAGTGCTGGGATTACAGGCGTGAGCCACCGCGCCTGGCCCTAAATGAGTAATTTAATGCTAATTTCAAGGGATCTCTCCTGAGAAGTTCTCTCTGCTTCTGCTTTCTGCCCACTGGGACATGCCATCTCCACCTTTAAACTGTTTTGGGCTCTTGTTCCCTTGCCAGTTGGCAGGAGTGTCTGAGACTTCTCTGGATCACGGCAGTGGACTTTAGCTCCCTCTCCCTAGGTTCATGATTCCACCTGGCGGTAGTGTGTATCTGCCAATTGACACTTTCCATCACACAGTTTGTGATTCTTAGGTCTTCTCTGCTTTTCTCTTAGCAGTTTTTTTTTTTTTTAAAGCCACAGTTCTACAGACAGATGGGAAGTTTAGAGCAAGGTGGGATAGGCGAGTGAGAAAGCAACGTGAGAGAAAAATGAGCACAGGCTTATTGACTTAATGTTCTAGCTCAGACTTGTACCACAGGCCTGTGCCTTGTGGCGAGTGAGCTGTAATTCCTCTGAGAATGTCTCTCTTGAATGTTTGACAAGGCATTAGCAATCGTTTATCGCCCAGGGAGTTCCAAACAAAAACACATGAGTTTAAAATCCTAGGGTGTAAACGGCCATAGAATCATTTAACTTGTTGACTTTTAGGGGAAAATATGTATTCTACAAATGTTATTACAGAGTTTTTACAGGCATTTTTGTTATTAATGATGGGAAGCTTCCTGGAGCATTCTCTTAAGTCTAGTGGGGTTACTAAATGTAGTTTTCCAACTGGAGCTTGGTTTCCTGAAAGCTATTCTTGGTCGGGTGGATGAGTGCAGCTGTCGTATCTCTTAGTATTTCAGTTTGAGTCATTGGGTGGGCGGAACTGATTAGAATTCCAAAAGCAATACATATAGGCATTTAGGTGGAACTCTTTTGGAATTAGTTAGGAAAGATTTTGACGGAACTCCTGCATTCCAGAGTTAAGTGGTAAAAAGAACACTTTATGTACAAAGTATTTGGGTAAATGTCTTCTGCATTTTGCTTTAGGTTTTTTTTTTTTTTCCCTTTGTTGGTGGAAGGGACACTTTATATTAAGCTGTTAAAATGTATTGTCAAGATGGTTATTTGAAAATATTTAAAAATAACAGGTTTCCCTTCTAAACATGCTGACTTCTTGTAGGTTAATATGACCTTACTTTCAGTAATGTACATATGTGTGTATATGCTATCATGTTTTCTTTTAAGCACTTTACAGAGCTTTATAGTAAAGTTCACCCAGTTAATCACAAGTTAGGATTTTGCTGCATCCTATACGCCACTTGGGAAGAGACATTATATTGTGGAAAGTGGCTTTTGTGCTAATATAAACATCCCCTGGAATGTTACCCTCCATAGCAGAGGGGCCGTGGAATGCTCTGTGTTTTAGGATTACAGCTGCCCAGAGACAGCTTGGGAAGCAGTGTTATGTTTTACAGTGTGTATTAGAAATCAACTCAGATGTACACTTAAATATTGTATTCTGAGTTATGACACAGCAAACTGACATTGTAATATTTTCCAGTATGTGATTTTCATGGTTGCCATGATGTCATAAGTAAGGATTTAAAAACAGTTATCTGTTTTTCGTGGACAGGACTTAAAACAGTGTTAAAAAGCATGCACTCTGTGTACCAAAAAGCCTTGAAGTGGAATGATAGGGAATCCCTTGGGGTAAAGAGAAGATTTTTGGTTCTCTCCCTTAGTTCTTTAGAATGAGAGTCAACACATTAAGAACCTGGACTGCCCTGAAACAGAGGCACATTTGAGAGCTCCTGGAAACCCCTTTATAGGATTATTTCCTTGTCTTTGATCTTTAGTCCTTGATTAGTTGTCAAGTGTAGCTGGAGATATGTTTTGCAGCCATTTGAGAAGCAGCACATCTGGTTAGAAGCAGAGACTGGGGAACCTGATTGCCTGGGTGAGTCATTCCTGGCTCTGCCACTCCAGCTTTGTGATCTTGGGCAAGTTACCTGTCTCTCTCTGACCCAGTTTCCTCAGCTGTAAGATGGGATTATAATAATATTCATAACATTGTTGTGAGAATGAAATGAGTTAATAAATGTAAGGCAGTTTAGGATAGTGCCTGGCGTAGTTAGCCCTGTATAAAAATGTTGACTCTTAGTACATGTTAAATTCCTATATTTCACCACGTTCAGACCAAGTTGATAACCACTTCCATTTGTTCCACATTCCTGACCTAATTTATCTTGGGTTCTCCAGCTGAAATCTAAGATTCCCCAGGCTAGGTAGGTATGAACTCTTGTTCTTAGTGGAATCTGCACGGCAGACCTGAGTACTAGTGTGTGTTTTGTTTTTCCCTTGAACGAGCTTAAAGAGGTAAGCAAGATTACCTCTTGGGGCAAAGAGAAGATTCTTGGCAGAGATAAGAACATTTGTCATTAACAGAGTCACGACAGGACCCCCAGCTGACATAGCAACACTTGTTCTGCTGTCTTCTCCATGCCACAGCCCTTTTCTCCTTGATTTTTTTTTTTTTTTTTTTTTCTTTTGAGACGGAGTTTGGCCCTTTCATCCAGGCTGGAGTGCTGTGGCATCATCTCGGCTCACTGCAACCTCTGCCTTCCGGTTTCAAACGATTCTACTGCCTCAAGAGTACTCTACTTCTGAGTAGCTGAGATTACAGGCTCTCACCACCTTGCCTAAGTTTTGTAGTTTTAGTAGAGACGGGGTTTCACCATGTTGGCCAGACTGGTCTTGAACTCCTGACCTTGCGATCCGCCCACCTCAGCCCCCCAGAGTGTTGGGATTATAGGCATGAGCCACCGCATCTGACCTGATGGTCTTTAAGTGCTCTCAGCATTCTCACTCCTGGAGTCCAGGCCTAAAGCTTGCATCCCTCCTCCTGGCCAGTCCCCAGGCTTTAGAAATAAATAGACTTTAAATGAGTCCTGCTGTTTGCTGTTCTGCCCTAGGCTGAGGCTAATGGAGATGGTCTCTCTGCATGAGCAGA
The DNA here is from genome assembly GCF_003255815.1 of Theropithecus gelada. NCBI lineage: Eukaryota > Metazoa > Chordata > Mammalia > Primates > Cercopithecidae > Theropithecus > Theropithecus gelada. The sequence goes on from NC_037672.1 coordinate 144,782,444, forward strand.
GCTGTGTGTGAGAGGTTGCTAGGAGAAAGCAATACCTGTTGCCTTAGGGGCCAGCCTCAGGGGCCGGTGACAGTTAAGACTCTTCCTCAGAGCTGCACTAGGGGCCTAAGCCTTGCTCTCACAGTGCAGAATAAGCACATTGTAGCCTGACCTGGTAGAAGAAAGGTGATTATTGTCAGTACCTGTGGTCGTTGTTTCCTTTTCACCCAGAAAGCAGAGTGGGAATATGGAAAGATCACAGGCCTTTTGGCTAGGCTGACCTGGGTTTGAATTCTGGCTCTGCCACTCAGCATATTAATACAAATAAGTAATGCATACTGAGTCTTAGTTTCCTCCTCCCTAGGCATGGGAGCTGTAAATCCTTTTGCACAGGATTATGGTGTAAAACAGCATGTATGCAGCACATCTGGATAGTGGCAGGCTCTGATGATGATAATAATATCACTAACACTGATAGAATGCTTACAGTATACCAGGTATTGTCTTGAGATACAACGTATGTTATTTGACCCGTCCCACAACATCATCTCCATTTTACACACTAGGAAACTGAGGCACAGAAAAGTTCAGTAAGTTGGATATGACGGCACTGAGCACAAAGCCCAGATTTAAATCCAGGCTCCCAAAAGTTAGCTCCATGGTTTCCCAGATGGAGAATTTTTTGAGATTTCTAAGACTTTTGATAATGTAAAATACCACTACTTCTAATCATTTATGGCCTCTGCGTAATCATTCAGTTGTAGCTGGTGCATTTGTCTTGTGTAGACCTGCTAATGGCGACAGATACAACCTGCTACTAATGAGGAAATTGCCCTTTTGCAGATGAATGATGGAAAAAAAAATTCTAAGATGGAGTCTTGCTCTGTAGCCCAGGCTGGAGTGCAGTGGTGCGATCTCGACTCACTGCAACCTCTGCCTCTCGGGTTCCAGCAATTCTCCTGCCTCAGACTCCTGAGTAGCTGGAATTACAGGCATGTGTCACTACGCCCAGCTAATTTTTGTGTTTTTAGTAGAGATGTGGTTTTACCATGTTGGCCAGGCTGGTCTCGAAAGGCTGATCTCAAGTGATCCACCCGCCTTGGCCTCCCAAAGTGCCAGGATTACAGGTGTGAGCCACCATGCCCGACCTGAATGATAGAATTTTAATAGTTGTTCTGGTTCAATGTGAAGTGTTTTTCTCTCTTCAGAGACTACCTGTGGGGCCCCTCAAGACAGCAAGCAGACTAGGAATCATTGTTCTAGAACTTTTGATAAATGTGCATAAGAGAGAATCTCCTGTTCCCTTTGTTTCCTTGCACATGTAACTTGAAGCTGTGCTGCTTCTGTTGAGTGGAGGTTTGATAGGGAACAGCTACCCCACTCATGGGGCAGCATCTGGAGCTTGGTGCACTGGGACTTGTATTGCAGCATAGACTTCACCTTGCCTGTTGGAGGCTGAGACAGCAAAATGCAATTCGTCCAGATGCTGCGAAGAGTTTCGAGGACGTTCGTTAGGGCGATAGTACTATGTTTAAGCTTTGGGGTGGACTCTGTCCTGCGAGAGTGTCTGTCTTTCCTTCCTGGTGGCCTGCAGTGACATTGAGGCTCTGCAGATAAGTGGCTATATTCATCACTGACCTAATCAACCTATGGCTGGGCTTGTCCTGGCAGCAGAAAATAACCACTATGCTGATAGCTGTTATAGTCAGTTTTCTTCTTTTGGACATAAGTTTACATTACTGTTAAACTGTTTTAAGGTGCATATGCATGATCTGAGTTTCACCTATGTATCTCTGGCCTTTTACCATTAGGAAATTTGGTTTTCTGTCTTTGCTAATTGAATTAGGGTTTGTGTGGCTGGTTAGAATCATCTGGGTAGGATGTGATTTTCAAAGTTGGCCTTGTGTTAAACCTAAGGCTTAGAGATGTAACCTTCCTGTCAGACGGTCAGATCGCTAACACTGGATCACACTGACTAGCCTTCAAGGGTGACTCATGCCTGTGTCATTTCCAGCAGCATCTTTAATATACCTCTGGTGGGATAGTTTCCTTCTCTAAGTAGTAAGGTGAACCGGGAGATGTTGCAGGAGTGGACTCTGCTTTTTATTTCTTTGAATAGCATACATGAAATTATACATTGTGGTCCTTATTGTGCCATCAATTTTGTGTTTTTAATAATCCAAGTCTCTAAAAAGAAGACTCTGTTTCCTATAGATGGGGAGATAAAACTTGAGGAATTGGAATCCTCACACTGGAAAGGCACGTTGCAGGTCCAGCCAGTGTGTAGTTACTGTTCATTAGTCTATGCATGGCACTCAACTAGTTGAAATGAGGATCCAGACAAGTCTTGCTTTCTGCCTTCAAGTTGCTTATACTTTAGGTGGAGGTATCAGTGATGTAAAAACTACATGGGTTTGTGACAGGGAAAATCCTGGTGGAAGTGTCGGTTTAGCGCTGAGAGGAGCAAAATGATTTGAAATAGATGGCATTTTTTCAGTGCCTGCTCAGACAAGATTTTTGCATGTGTGTGAATTTCCTCACCTTTGAAAGAGAGGGGGTGTTGCCTGTCGTATGACAGATGTCTGACATAATATGCATCTTTTTGCCCCTCATATCACGTGGCCTAGTGTAACTGTGGGGTTTTTCTGGGAAAACAATTAGAGATGCCTTGTATTTACAGTGTGCTACAACTCTTTAACCTGGGACATAACTTACTGAGATCTGCCTGACATGGGCTGCTTTCTCACAGTCCTGTTGGAGCCCTGCTTGCCAAGGGTACAGAGCATTAAATGGTGAGCAGAAGTTATGTTAACTGGAGTCTGTTTTGTGTTAGAGTCTTTTGCAGCCCTTTTTCATATTTCAGTTTGGGTTACAGCCCTAGAACAGGAATGAGAAATTCGTAGTAAATATGCACGTGTTCTCTCCCTCATCCCCCAAGAAGCTACTCATGGGGTGTTGCTAATCAAAATGTCCTGTTCCTGGCTGGGTATAGCCTTAGAGTATTTCTTAACACATGGTTCCTGGATGTCACTCCTTTTTGCTCCAAATTGTCACATTTTATAAAATCTATTTGCAATCTCCTTTGCAGTGTTATCCTCTTGCTCCACTTCATTTTAATAAGTGTTGAGTGAGTGGTACAGGGAATGGATTCTGTTGGAGGCCAAAAAATAAGAACACTTAGAATGACCAGTAAAGATTTTGTGGTGGAAGGACTTAAACTGTACTTTGAAGGGTAGATGGGATTTAGGCAGGTAGCGGGGAGGAAGCTGCCCTGTGAACTAAGGGACTGAAAAGGAAAGTAGAAATCATGACGTGGGAACAGCAAATAGGTGAGTTTGGTAGATGTGGAGGGTTTCTTCCAGGCAGTGGTTCTCAGGGTTTGTGTGTATCAGTCATCTGCGGGACTGCATCCTCAGTTTCCGTTTCAGTAGGTCCTACAGTAGGGCCCTAGAATTTGCATTTCTAGCAGGTGCCCAGGTGATGCTGATGTTGCTGGTTCAGGGGGGCTGCACTTGAGAAACACTGCTGTGGGGAGCATGTAAGCTGTGGCCAGAGGAGTCATGCTGGAGCAGAGGTGGAGGGTAGGGCAGCCTGGCACCCACCTCCAGGGACCACCCTTTGCAGGTGTGCACTGCATTGTGACTTGTATGAAGCAGTGGTCCTGGGCCCAGAGGTCTTGAGTACCAGCCTAAGGAGCTGGCACTCTCTTTAGGCAGTGGGAAGCCATTGACAAATTTTGATCAGGAGAATATTATTGGCATCTCCTTTCAGTTAATTTGGTAGATGGGGAAGGGGCCCGAGGGGGAAAAGCAAGCTGTAGCATAGTGCAGTGTCCCCCAGATGGATTATCTCAGGAGTGCATTTGGGAGAGAGAATTGGAAGGCTGTATGTTCAGTGAGGAAGGTAAGGAAGAAAAGAATGCAAAGGTGACCCAATGTTTCCTTCAGTTTGGGAGCCTGGAGAATGGTGATCACATTGACAGAAAGGGGAAGTCAGAGCAAGAGCACCAATGAGCAGTTATTTTAAAACTGAGTTTAAGTTATTTTCTTCTGAAGATGATTGCCTATGTGCCTTTTAATTGTTTTTGTCTGTAATATTTAAGCTTTTCATGATTCTAAATATGTTAATCTCTTGACCCTTAAATTTCATCTTATTCTGAGGTTTACATGGAAGAATATTGTTTAAAAATCCACTAAGCCATTTCACTGTAATTTTCCCTAGACACTTACACCCACCCTTATGGTCTTGCCCAAGTATGAGTGGGATAATGTTATAAGTCACTTTTGCTGTTCACACATAAGCCTTGTTACATGGGGTTGCAGTATCTCTCTAATTTTCTGGAAGTTACTAATTTCTAATTAACTGAACATTATGAACACTTACAGATTTGTTTATTTCAGTTTTCCCCTCATTTTCAAAGTAATACATGCTCATTGTGGAAAAGTTGGAACATAATTATAAAATTAAAAATCTGTGAGCTGCCCATAAGTTACTCCTCTGACATCTGTACTCGTTTCACTTCCCCTTGGCTGTGGGTGGATCTGGGAGCAGAGCTGGTCCCATCTGAATCAGGGCCGAGGCTCAGCATGCCAGTGTGTGGAGTTAGGTCACAGATTCTGCCCTACCTCTCCTTTCCTGTTCCAGTGTCTAGCTACACCCCAACTTTGCATGCGGTCATATTACTGGGAGTGACATAGCCGCCCTAAGGGTGAAACAAAATGGTACCATAGTGGAGGAGGGAGCCTGGCCAGCAGGCCTGAAGGAAAGAGGGCAGTGTTTATAGAGGTGATGAAATGCTGTGCTCAGCGCGGTCTCGTTTGCGTGTGTCTTTTTGAGGCTTTAGGGCCTTGGGAAGAAGGAGACTAGGAAAAAAAGACAGACTCAACTGTATTATCAGTGCAGGGAGCAGGCAGCCCTGTTGTGGGATTCCCCTTTTCTCGTTTGCATAGAGAGGGACTTGAGAAGGGGAAGACACTTGCCTATCCAGAGAGAAGGAAGTACCCAGGTCATGAGGAGCCTGCCTCATCTCGTGGGTGGTACAAGCAGGGCAGCAGCTATGGGGTGACAGAAAACGCAAGTAGTGACAGAACTTGAGGCACAGCAGGGTGAGCAGATACCTAAAGGAGTGCTGCTGGCATGGCATCCTCTGAGAGCAAGTCCACTGAGGGTGGATGGGCCAAGGGAAGATGCCTCGCTAGGCTGGCAGCATCGATTTTGTGTGGGTTAAGCCCTTTGTCCTCCACCTCCCACTTTTGGGAACTCCAGAGAATGAGAGAAGAGGCAAGGGCTCAGATTTGCATTTGATGGTGGGAAACTTAATCCTACAGATTTAGGGAGTAACTGTTAGTGACCTAACCTAGGACTACCAGGTGCAGTTGACTCACACTTGTAATCCCAGCACTTTGGGAGCCCAAGGTGAGCGGATCGTGAGGTCAAGAGATCAAGACCATTCTGGCCAACATGGTGAAACCCCATCTCTACTAAAAAATACAAAATTTAGCTGTGCCTGTAGTCCCAGCTACTCAGAAGGCTGAGGCAGGAGAATTGCTTGAACCTGGGAGGCGGGGGTTGCAGTGAGCCAAGATTGTGCCAGAAACAACTGGGGGATAGGTGTGGCAACCGTTTAATTTTTGACCAAACTGGGACATGATTTCATATTTACATTGGGCTGGACCTGGCAAGCCAGGATGTAGGCTCTCCCTATATACTGGGAATATCCAAGTCACATATACACATTTAAAAATATGGGAAGCTGCTTTTATAACCTCAGTATCTCCTTGTCAAGACCCTCAACTGTGTTCATACTATGACATTTTTGTTTTGTTCTCCATTTTTAAAAAAGGGTATACTAGTCCTTATTATGACTATGTTGCCATACTAAATGTTTTACTAAAAATATTGTTAATGGCTAATTGTTTCACCTTCTAAATGTACCAGTTTTCTTTCTTTTCTTTCTTTTTTTTTTTTTTGAGACAGAATCTTGCTCTGTCGCCCAGGCTGGAGTGCAGTGGCGCAATCTCGGCTCAGTTTTCTTTATTAATTGCATACAATTACTAATCTAGATTTCTTTCCAGCTATTTGTTATTATAAGTGATAGCAAAATACATCTTTAATGCCTCAGTATTTCCATAGTTAAATTCTTAGAGTCAGATTTGTATAATTGATGAATATTGCTGAACTCTAGATGTCTATTTTAAATCTGAATTTCCACGTTGGAAAACTGACAGTTGAGTTTCATTGATTTCTGAAATGTGAAATAAGTGGCTTTTAAAAAGTCGCTGAATAGTTTTACCACTTAGTATGTCTCTTATGACCTTGCCTTGCAAAGGGGTAAAGTAGTGAAGTAACAACTTGAATGAAGAGAACAGTTTTATTGGTAGCGCAGCATTTTCCACATTGCCATAAGGTGAATGTCCTGCAGAGAGACTGAATCATACTGAGTTTAATTGTGGTGGGTGTGTGGGGTTTAGGCATACAAATACTTGATTTTGAAAACTGACAGTTTGGCATAGTATGGTTGAAAGATCATGTGTTGGGCGTGTTGAACTACTTTGAGTTTTCATGAAGAGCAAGATTCTATGTCTTTGAAGTTGTGTAATGTCATAGAGTGCTGGTGGCATTTTCCACATGGCATATGCGTTTTATTACCAGCATGAAAGTACATTTTCAGGAGTGGGTTATTCCGGTGTGAGTCATTTACTAGTTAGAGAATACTTTGTGGAAACAGTTGTCAGCAGAAAGAGTCGTCTTTACATCAGCAAGAACTAAAGCTGAGAAATCTGCTTTGTGAGAACTGCGTGTACATCGCTGGGTCAAATGACCTGAAGGTGTTTTGTAAAGCCCTGTGTGGTAATCGGTTCAGTCACTGCTAATACCTAAATGCAGCATGCTAGTCCTGAGATGCAGGGACTGGCATGCTGCATTTAGAAATTAGCGGTCTGAGATGCCCAGTACTGACTGTGTTACAACTTGCGCTGGGGGAGTCAGACCAGTTTGCAAACAGGAAAGAAGAGACTATTGGAAAATTTATGTCTGTAAAGACTTCCTGGTTAGTTTGATGGCATTCCTGAGTTATTCACACCTCAGCTAGTCTCTAAAGACTTCAAAGACCCAGGAAGAATTTTCATGTATATATAAAAAAAAATTTTATATATTAATACATATTTTATATAATGTTATATATTTATATGTTATATAAATATATATGTTATATATAAACCTATATTTTATATAAATCTATATTTGTGCAGTTGATTCCAAAATGATGAAATGTATGGATGACTGCTTTCTAATAAAAAAAATAAGAATAACATCTAAGCTAAAGGGAAAGAACAACTTTGAATATTGACTTATTTAGTTTTCAGAACCTTTATGATTAGTACTTAAGATTGAAACATGAGAGTTTATGAATGTTGAAGCATCACTAAATCTAAAAATAAAATCACAAGGCTGGAGTTTTGCTTTTAGATTTCCCAGTTTTCAGGCAATGGCTTGTCATGTTTTGTTTCTTCTGCTGTGTCTGCAATCCAGTGCTCCATTTTTACTTCTTTCTGTTCTCTGGTCCTGGATTTGACATGTATTGGTAGATTCCCAGTTGCTTTTGAAAGGTGACTTGAGAACTTTGGGGGCAAGTGAAAACTGTGTTATGCCCGTCAGATCAATAGTGTGTAACTTTCAGAACACAAATATTGCAAAGATAGGACTTATGATACCATAAGTCCTGCCCTGAATTCCTTGGGTGTCCCATGGGTGTATGTATATGATATCTAGGACATAAATGACATGTAGTTTATGCTTTCAGACAGAAGTCATCCAGGCAACTTCCCTCCCCCTACAACATTATTGTATCTCAGCCCTTTTTTTCCTAAAATGAAAATACTAAGCTGCTTGAAGAAATTTACTGCTAAGAGGACAGGCATTTGATTTTCACTCTGTCATTGTTGGCTGTGACTTTGGCCATTTAGTGTGGATTTTCAGCAAGTATTTCATATAAGGAAGATTGTACTCTGAGATTTTAATATTATAGTAGGTTTATAAATAATTATAAAGGCATAGCTCATAGTTGGCTTAAATGATGCTCGTTTTCTTTATCCTTTAGGTAGGCAAACCACTCCCTATTTTAATAATTTGTCACCAAATACATTTTTCAAGTCTCTAGTAGTGAAAACTGAATGTATTAACTCCTTTTATAGGACAAACTTGTTTCTGATTTCAGGAGAATTGAGATTTGTGTGTTTATTGACAAGAATTTTTCTGAGGTAGATTGTTGAAAAGCTGTTGGTTTCCTAATTTCCATGTTGCGTGGTTGCTTGTTTGGTTAAAAGTAAGGCAGAGGGAGACCCTGGGCAAAGGAGCTGTGGAAGTTCTAAATAGGGCCGTGAAGTGGGTTATTAAGAGGAAGTAACGTTATTAGCTGGCAGCTGGAGAGCCTGGAAGCCTCTCTTAAGCAGCTGCATCATATCAAAGAACTGATTTGCATTCGTGTTACTATGAAAACAGACCAAACTGTGTCTCTAAATGTGTGTGTTTTGTGAATCTGGAAACACAAACATTCGTATTTTGTGACCACCTGAGTAACCGCCCGGTGAGACTGTAGGAGCCTGCTACAGCATCTGTGAAAAGCAGCTTAGTTCTTAGCAATGGCAGGGAGAAGTGGAGTGAGTCTCAAAATCTGTAGGAAGGATTTTCTTTTTCTGCTTTTCCATTGATCTCTTTCCCTTAACCCAGCTATTTTCCCATCTGCAGGAGCAAAAGAGGGGAAAATACCATGAAACGTTGAGTTTCAGTGTACAGCAGTAGGAAAAAAGTTGTCATGTTTCAAAGGATAACTGAGGATAAAATAGTAACCTAAAGCATTGGTAAATATTATGCAGGTCGTGCATATGGGATGGCATAGATTAGTTTTTTGTGCTGGAATTGATTCAACAGTGATTATTATCTTGAACCTGTAAGACCTGTTAAAGTTATTTGGGGGTATGGGTGGAGGAAAAGTGGGTTACAGAAATGAGTCTGTATTCAGTCTATGCTTTCGTTCCTCCTTCCCTTTCTTTGTTCAACCCTCCCCCCTCCGCAGTTCTCTGCTGTCCTCACTCTTGTGACAGTGGTCTTTTCCAGGGTCACACCTCTGACCTCCCTGGACTCAGAGAATGCTTTTCACTTCTTATCTCTACCTCTTGGGAGCATGTGATATGTTGTCAGTCACTTTTTTGTCCCTGAAGTGCTTTCTTGTCTATTCTGAAGGGGCCTGGAGTGCTCGGCCTGTGTGCTGAAGAAGGTGCAGCTCTTTTGACTAGTCATAGCTCCTCAGCAAATGACCAAGGTGGAAGCTGGAAGATCAGGGTTGTCACATAATCGGGTGCTGGAGGCTTTAGAAGCAAGGAGGGTATTTTCAGCGGGAGGATCAGGTGTGACATTCTGGTAGAAGAAGTATTGATTTTTTTTTTCTTTTCATTGGGATCTGAGATGCACTTGGCACAGTGAGGGCTCAATATTTGAATGAATAAAGGCAGGGTTGAAACACAGATGAGGGAAGAGTATTTTCAGTTTAGGAAACACATGGACACAACATCAGCAGGGGGAGAAGATGAAGCTCATGAAGGTGAAAATGAATCACACTCTTGGCTGAGTGGAGTATGGAAGCGGGTGGGGGAGGAAGCTCGCAAGTGTGTTCTTGCCAGACTGTGAAAGGCTGCGAGGATCAGCTAAGGAATCTGGGGAACTCTGGGCAGGAGAGGTGGTTGGAATTGGGAAAACTAATCTGGCAGCAGTTTGTTGAGTCAAATGAGAAAAACCTCATTTTGGTCTCAGCTCTGGAGGGGGCCAAAGTCTGAGCCCACTGCCTTCGTGCTTCCCTGGCTCAGCCCTCACAACCAGTTCCCCTGTTGTCCTTCTCACTTCACCTGACCTCCTGGTGCCATGACCGGTGACCACCGAATCCAGTCGCCTTGTGTGCACAGCCTATGGAGTAGTAACAGAGCCTCATCTTTGGAAGTCATGATGCCTTGGGGGAAGACAGCAGCAGTGTGGCTGGAGTTAATGTCAGTCACCCGTTCCATGAGGGTTAGAGGGTCTGTGATTCAGAAAGTGAATGAGGAGGGTACCTTTGATAGGATTAGGAATAAGGGGCTTAAGGCAAAATCAGGGCTAAGAATTTAAAACCCAAATAGTTCCCGGATGTGAAAAAACTTCGTGAGAATTTACTTTAGGATTTATCATCCGTTCCTCTCCACATCTCTTTTCCTTATATCCAGAAACAAAACATGCCCCTACCATTCCACGTGGACACCATAAATAGCTCCTTTTAAAATATTTGGTTTGATTTTTTTAAAAAAGTGCTTCTGAGGGGCCAGGTGTGATGGCTTGCGTGTGTAATCCAAACACTTCAGGAGGCCTAGGTGGATGGATGATGAGGTCAGGAGTTCGAGACCAGCCTGACCAACATGGTGAAACCCTGTCTCTATAAAAAGTACAAAAATTAGCCAGGTGTGGTGGCATGTGCCTGTAATCTCAGCTACTCAGGAGGCTGGGACAGGAGAATTGCTTGAACCTGGGAGGTGGAGGTTGCAGTGAGCCGAGATCACACCATTGTACTTCAGCCTGGGTGACAGAGCAAGACTGCCTCTCAAAAAAAAAAAAAAAAAAAAAAAAAAGAAAAAAAGTGCTTCTGAGGTCCAATGAAGGTATGAAGGAAAATTGTGAAAGTACTTTTGTTTGTCTGGTCCATGGTGAGATTAGGGGTGAGATCAAGGGTAAGGAGATCAGCACATGGGGCTGGGAAGGGCAGGTTCCTCCATTCACCTCTACCAGCCCGCTCTGTTCCTTTTTACACATTTGCGGTATTTGGTGTGTGTAATTTGCACAGTGGGTTATAAACAGTCTGATTATCTCAAATGATACCCATGCTTGATCTCTCTTGTTGGTAAAAATGGGGAACAATATTCTTGAGGTATTTGCTGAGAGCTATAATTATCAGTGCCTTAGTAGATTCCCATGACACCAGGAAATCTAGATATTTTCACATGCTTGAGAAAATATTCGTGCTTTATTATTAAGCTACAAGCTGTACAGCAACATCTGGAAAGTCACTCAGATGGAATAAAACCAGGTTTTGGTTGAAACATCGTTAATATTATGAAAGAATTATAAACATGATGTTGATGCCATAAACTCATCCGGTTCTTGCAGCAGCAACTCTCCTCAGCTAATGAAATTTTCACAGAACTGATGACATCAGTAAAAACTGCAAGGTGGTGACTGCTTTTGTGAGTGTGACCTCCCCTCTTAGCATCTCCAACTGTCTTTGGGAGTGAGCACTGGGGAAGGAGGCTACTTCTGTGAGCATTATCTGCTGCTTTCCATTCAGTGGTGGAGAAGTCAATTCAACAGCAAGCTTAGGGTTCAGCATGGCATAATTATTATCTAAGCAATATTTCATCAAGGTGCATTTCTGTTGAAGTGGGCCGAGGGCCACTTGGTTGTGTTTTCCACATATTTTACTTATTTTTGAGTCAGTCTGTCTCTCTGTCACCCAGGCTGGTGTGCAGTGGTACGATCTCAGCTCACTGCAACCTCTGCCTCCCTGTTCCAGCGATTCTTGAGCCTCAGCCTCCCGTGTAGCTCATATTACAGGCATGTGCCACCATGCCCAGCTAATTTTTTTGTATTTTTAGTAGAGATAGGGTTTCACTCTGTTGACCAGGCTGGTACTGAACTCCTGGCCTCAGCCTCCCAAAGTGCTGATTACAGGCGTGAGCCGCCATGCCCTGCCCACATGTTTTAAATTACATATTTTAAATGACATTCCTAACTAATGGAATATTCTGATTTAGAAACTGAAGACACCATGGCCACTTGTCCAAATCTCACATTTTAGATAGTTTTCAGGTAAATGGAGACTTAACTGGCCTGCCCAGTGCACACAGCTAGGTGCTATCAGAACCGTGACCTTTTGTATTTTCAGTTACTATTTGTGTCTTTCCCAGATACTCTAAAGCTTCATCTGTAAAACAGATGGAAGTCATTAAAAATCAGAGCATTCCTGTTGGTCCAGGGAGACAGGATCCAGATGATGTGTGGGAGTCTCATCAGCTCCCCAAGGCAGGGATTTATGAGGGCTCACATCAGAACCTTTCCTATTAGCAATTAAGAAGGTGTGTTCTTAGTGAACAGAAAGATGTGTTGGTGTGTGGATTTTTTTTTTTTTTTTTTTTTTTTTAAATCCTAGTCTCTTAGCTCAGGCTGCCATAACAAAATACCATAGACTGGGTGGTTCCAACAACAGACATTTAGTTCTCACAGTTCTGGAGGCTGGGAAGTCCAAGATCAAGGTGCTGGTATACTCGGTATCCGGTGAGGGCCGACTTCCCAACTTGCACGATACCTTCTTGCTGTGTCCTCACGTGGGACACGGAAAGAGAGAAAACACATGCTTGAGTCTCTTCCTCCTCTTACAATAATTCCACAAGGTGGGCTTCACCCTCGCGACCTCATCTAAACCTAATCAACTCCCAGAGGTGCCACCTCACGTGGGGGTTAAGATTTCAACATATGAATTTTGGGGGACTCAAGCATTCGGTTTGTAACACCTAATAATGCCTTTTAAAAAATGGGCTGTCTGGCAGCCCATTGTTGAGAAGATCCAGTGTCTCAGTAATTATTCATACTCACAAATATTCTGAGACGAAACTAAACATTTGAAAATATTCAGAGATGACTAGATTAATAATTGGACTTTTTTTCTACCTGCTTGTCCAGTTCATTAAGTAAATATTTACTTGAGCACCTCTTATGAGTCAGTCCCTGTGCTAGATTCTGTGCCAAAGGGATAATAAAAACCTGAGCTAGAGGAGCCCACATTTGGTGGCCAGTGTTTAAGTCATATGCTGTTATTTTCTTCCTATCACATTCCAGATAAGTTTTATCAAGTTGCCTTCTGGTCCCATGTTTCCTATTGGATGAAATATTGTGAACATAGTACATAAAGAATACTATACCGAATACTTAAGTACTTGCATTTGGCTTTATCAGATTTTAATATTTGAAGGAAACAAGTCAAACTATTTTTTAATGTAAGTAAATCTCTGGGAGTTGAAGGCTCCTGTGAACCCTCCTCATCTTGCGTCCTTACCTATCTATAAGTAACCACTATTATGGATTTGGGATGTTTCATTGCTACATGTGTTTTTATACTTTTATTATATATGTATGAGCTTATGACTAAAGTAAGGTATATTGTTTTGAGACCTTATGAAAATAACAGCAAACTGTATATATTCTTCTGTACTTTTTTTTTTCTTTCGAGACAGAGTCTCACTTTGTCACCAAGGCTGGAGTACAGTGGCGCTATCTCAGCTTACTGCAGCCTCTGCGTCCTGGGTTCAAGTAATTCTCCTGCCTCGGCCTCCCGAGTAGCTGAGATTACAGGTGCCCACCATCACGTCCGGCTAATTTTTGTATTTTTAATAGAGATGGGGTTTCACTGTGTTGGCCAGGCTGGTCTTGAACTCCTGACCTCAGGTGATCCACCCGCCTTGGCCTCCCAAAGTGCTGGGATTACAGGAGTGAGCCACTGTGCCCGGCCTGTCCTACAGTATATTAGTCTGTTCTCCTATTGTCAGATATTTTTTGAGTGTTTCCAAATTTTCATTAATGTAAATAGCACTGATGTGGACATTCTTATACATGTTTCCTGATGTGTGTATGATGTGTATGTGCATTTCTCTGGGGACAACATGTGAGAGTGGAATTTCTGTGTGATAGCACATGAGCGTCTTTCACTCCAAGGTTGTCTTCACCTTTACTCGATAGTACACATTGCTTTACACAGTAGTCGGATTACATTCCCTCTGCATTGTACTGGTAATTTTATTGAGCTGCATCTTTTCCAGTACTTTGTATTGTGAAACTTTTGAGTTTTTGCTCATCTGTTGATGTAAAAGTGGTACCTTATTGTTTCTAACTTTAATGCTGCATTTTCCTGATTGGAGTGAGGTTGAATATCTTTTCACGTATTTATTGCCCTTTCAGGCTTTTTCTTTTTGAGCTGCCTATTTATAACTTGTTCTCTTCCTTCCCTCCTCCTTTATGGGTGACAGGGACTCAGGTTCAGAGAAGTAGATTAATTATAATCCTTCATTCACAACCCATTATTATCATTGGTGTTTGCATGGCCCTTTTATTTGCGTTATTTATAATATAATGAACACTTATGAGCTCATCAGGCTCTGAGACATTACCAGCAGCTTCCTGTACTTCTCCCCACTCCATCTCTCGGCCTCTTCCCTCTTTATATATGCTACCTGAGCTTTATTATTCCTTATCTAGTTCTCTTTGTGGTCCTCTGGGGCCTTGCTTTTCTTATTCTCCATTGTTAATATGATTTATCCAAGTTGTTGTGTTGGCTTTGGTTCATTCATTTTTATGGCTGCACAGCATTCTCCTGGGTTAATACTATTTTTCTATCATTTCACCTGTGAATGTGATTCCAGTTTGTTATGAACATTCTTATATGTGAATCTTGCTCGTTATGGTCATGATGGTCTCTCAAATATTATCTGGACCTGGAAATACTGGGTTAGGTATTCTGATGTTTAAATTTGCTACCTAATGCCATTCTCCTCCTCCTCCCCTTCCCCACTGCCGAATTATACCAATTTATCTTCCCACAAGGAGTAAGTAAGAGATGAGGTTGCTCTAGATTTTCTGGTCAATTTCTAGTTCCTTGCCTATATACTTCTCATCAGTATACTTTTGTTGGTTTGGTGAATTGCTTGTCATGTTTGGTTTCCTTGCAGGTTACTGGCTGGTATGGAGTGGGTGGAGGGGAACAAATAAGCCTACTCTGCTAACTGTTGGAGGTTATTGGTGTTTATGAAGAGAACCTGACTTTTGTTGGATGGCCAAGGGGGCATGGGTTGGTTTGCAACACTGCTTTTCACATGTATTTGATTCCTTCTTAGAGGTCTGTAATCACTGAAAATGTGCTGGTTTTATAATCTCTCTCATAGGTCTCTTATTTGAAATTTATAGTGGGTCTCATCCCTTGTTCTTTTGTAGTGTCTGCTCTGTTTTGCTCATGGGAGAGTTTTTTCTTTTGTGTTTTTAGTTTCACTCTGTGAACTCCTTTTCAGTTGAGCTTTCTGGGATGTGGGTTGAAGGTATATTAAAAATATAAGGTAGTTGGCCAGGCGAGGTGGCTCACTCCTGTAATCCCAGCACTTTGGGAGGCCGAGGCGGGTAGGATCACTTGACGTCAGGAGTTTGAGACTAGCCTGGCTAACGTGATGAAACCCCATCTCCACTGAAAATACAAAAACTAGCTGGGCGTGTTGATGCATGCCTGTAGTCCCAGCTACTCGGGAGGCTGAGGCAGGAGAATCACTTGAATCTGGGAGGCGGAGGTTGCAGTGAGCCAAAAGATTGCATCACTGCACTCCAGCCTGGGTGACAGAGTGAGACTCTGGGGAAAAAAAAAAAAAAGGTGTGTGTGTATATGTATGCATGTGTGTATATATATGTATGGTAGGTGTTTCAGTTCACAAAATACTTAGCAATATTGGGTAAAATATAACCATATATGTGTATATATTTACATATATATACACATACATATACATACACATGAATGTACAGTTGTGATTATAAATTTTGGAAAGAATACCCAGGATGTGACAATGAGGAAAGAACAGAATTTCAGAGCAATATCTTAGGAGTTGAACTTGCATCAGAGTGAGAAACAAAATGCCTGGAGCCTTAACAGTTATATCTGGAGAAAGAATGGGGCCTTGAAGGGAGGAGCTGGACCTGGGATCTTCCTGCATAGCTGTTTAGCCAGAAATACAAAGAAGTTTGTCCATCTCAGCCTGGGCTCAGAGTAGGGAATAAAAGTCCTCAGATCCCTTCCTAAAATGAGAAAGCATCAGCCTGCCCTCACTTCTGAGGCTTCATATGTATACTGCTCAACTGTCCAGGAATCACCAAGTCAGGGAATTAACATAATGTGGAGCCATAGATCCTCCTTTACTGAGGCGCCTTGTAGAAACAAATCATCCATGCCTATTTACGTGCCTTCCCCCTTAACAGTAAGCTTCTTGACCTTTGTACATGGATATGTATTTGTGGAATGAAGAAGTGAACAAGTAGAAACACATAGGCATTCTTAACAGAATCTAAAGTTCCACCCACAAAGTAGGTTTAGCACCTTAAAAAATAAAGTGTAGAAGGGACATTATTTTGCCCAGTAAAATGTTCAGTTTTCAAACAGTTCTTCCACTCTTAAAATATTCTGCAGATCATGGACTCAGCAGACCGTGATTGAGTAGCCTGCTGTTCTGTGTGTTGTGAAGGATACAAAGACTGCCAAGTGTTTTACCCTTAGGGAGCTGTAAGTGTAGAGGAGGGACAGGCTCGAACACAAATAATTATGGTGGAAAGTGCAAAGTAAGTGCCATAGGAAATTTACAGAGTGGTTATGGTTTTGCAGAGGTTGTGAGTGATTCATTTCACTTCAGAAATTTGTTCATTGAGAGAGCACTTAGTAGAGCTTCTTGTGTTGTCAGCGTTAGGATTATAAGAATACCTAATATTTATTGTGCACACGCTCATTATTAGGCATGATTACACTTTGTGTACAATTAATCTTTCCAACATAATATTAATTCTCACAACATCCCTACGAAGAAGATCCTATAATTACCTCCATTAAAAATTTTTTATTGAAATGTAGTGCATATATATATATATGTGCACTTTTATGAGTATACAACTAGATGGATTTTCATGAGTCACATTCACCAGGGTAACTAGCATCCAGAACAAAACAACATACACACACTCGAGAAGTCTCAGGGCTTCAAAGCCCCCAAGAGTAACCATGATCTTGACTTCTAGTAGCATATTTTTTGGGACCGGTTTTTGTGTTTTCTGGAAATTGAGTTATATGGTACATATTCTTTTGTTACGTTCTATGCTATCGCATGTCGTTTGGGATTGTTCATTCCCGTTGCCATCGAGTATTCCATCATCTCCATTTTACAGATGAGGAATCTGAGACTGAGATGTCAGAGTAGCCCAAGATCATGCAGTGAGTAACAAACATATTACCATGCCATTAAGTGTTTTTTGAAACATGATTTTAATGTTCTTGTGTTGTTCTGTCATGTAAGTATAGGACAGTGTAACCAGTTCCCTTCTGATGGATATCTAGGTTGTTCCCAACATGTTATCACTCATACTTTACCATAAAAATTGAATATTTAAGGTATGTTTTGAGGTTTCCAGCCACGTTTGCAATTGACTATAATCAGTTCCATATAGTGTGGCAGCTAGTGAAATATTAACTTCTTTTGTGGCTTTCTTTGTAAGGTAGCAGCTGCTGGTCAAGGGTGGCCTTTGTAGTGTTTTTCCTTAGAGACAGGGTCTCACTGTGTCACCTACGCTGGAGTATAGTGGCACCATCATAGCTCACTGCAGCCTTGAATTCCTGGCCTAAGTAATACTCCTGCCTTGGCCTCCTGCAGTTCTGGGATTACAGGGGTGAGCCACCATGCTATGCCCATTTGAGTTTTGATGTGTGGTCTACTTGCCTTTTGAAAGTGCCTTGTAAGAGTACTGCTAGTGTGTTTACTTTTTTACCTTTTATCCTACGTTTGTCTTTTTGTACCTCCTCTCCCTTTTTCCCACAAAACTTCCTGTCAGAAGACCTTGGTTCTGCTGTAGTCAAAAATTATATTTCTTTGCCTGAGGGTTAGCTCTGCTCTTTGGCCTGCTAACGAGTCTTACAGGGTCTCTGTGGGTCCTTCAGAGGAGATGGACTTTTACGAAACATTCTCTGGTGCAGCAGTTTACAAAGGCAACTTCTGGAGTGTGAGCTCTTTGAAGGTAGGGGCTGTGTAGTGTTCATCGTAGTGCTTGGTACCTAGTAGGTGCTCAGTAAATGGGAGGTGACTGGATGAGGAGCTGCTGGAGCCTCAGATTTTTTTTTTTTTTTTTGAGACAGTCTCACTCTGTCGCCCAGGCTGGAGTGCTGTGGTGTGATCTTGGCTCACTGCAACTTCTGCCTCCCAGGTTTAAGCAGTTCTCTGCCTCAGTCTCCCGAGTAGCTGGGATTACAAGCATGCACCACCACATCCAGCTAAGTTTTGTATTTTTAGTAGAGATGCGGTTTCACCATATTGGCCAAGCTGGTCTCAAACTCCTGACCTCATGATCCACCCGCCTCGGCCTCTCAAAGTGCTGGGATTACAGGCATGAGCCACCATGCCCAGCCTTCCTTTGATTGACCTTTACAATATTGTTTTTTTGCTTTTGGGAACATGATTAATTTTTATAGACTTTTCAGACAGAAATAGAATACCTAGAGCTATTCGTTTATAATTGTCCCCCCCTTCTTGTAGTAGAGGAGGAATGATTTAGTAATGTGATAGAAAATAAGTTTATAATAGTTTTGTAAAAGTATGAAGTTTTTTCTATTTTCTGCATTCATTGAACATTTGTTGAAACCCTGCTGGGTCTCGTGCAATAGAGAAAGAAAGATGAATATAATTAATCCCTGCCCTTGGGGAATATATAATCTAGTGGGAGAGACAAATATACATGTACTTACACATTGTGGTAAAATATATTTATATATCTGTGAGCATTTCTTTTAAAAGCATAGTGGAAGGAGACACCTGGGAAGTTGGGAGGACCCTCCTGGAAGAGACAACAGCAGAATTTCCTCTTAAAGGAGGTATATAATTCCTCCTCAGTCTGGTACCCAAGTACTGCTTCATCCCTTTTGTTCCTTATTTCTTTCCTTTCCTTTTCTTTTCTTAAGAAGGAGTCTCACTGTGTTGCCCATGACTGGAGTGCAGTGATGGTATCTTGGCTCACTGTAAGCTCCGCCTCTCAGGTTCAAGCAATTCTCCTGCTTCAGCCTCCCGAGTAGCTGGGATTACAGGCGCCTGCCACCATGCCTGGCTGATTTTTTTGTATTTTTAGTAGAGATGGGGTTTCGCTGTGTTAGCCAGGATGGTCTTGATCTCCTGACCTTGTGATCCGCCCTCCTCGGCCTCTTAAAGTGCGGGATTACAGGCGTGAGCCACTGTGCCTGGCCTGTTCCTTATTTCTAGAATGCTAGTACTGGCCATAGTTATAACATTCTGTGATTTCTAATATAAAAACCTTGTTCTTATCTTTTCCCTCATGCCGTGGAGCCCTTCCACAGAGACTTGTTGATTTTTAACTCTGAAATGCTTGTAGGATGTAGTTTCCTCTTTCTCTTCTCTTCTCTCTGCTTACATTGCTGTCTCCTTGGTTTGGAAGGACAGTGATGGAAATAATCTTTTTAAGCATCTGGCTTGGAGCATGGCATATCATGGGGTTCAAACTTGTTAAACCAAAAGGAACTGAATAGCCTCTAACTGGTTTTCTCTCCTTTTTTTTCGTTTAATTCTATTCAATGTCCTTTTATTTAATTCTATTTAATGTCCTCAAAGTTACTCAGTTTTTTTTTCTTTTGGTATCACTTCTCTGTTTAAAATTCTTCCATGACTCCTTATTACCCTCCAGATGAAGATCCAACCTCTTAACCCAGGTCTTTACACTGACCCCAGCCTGCCTTCTCTGTTCCTCATCCTTCCACTGCCACCGTTATACTGTGTGCATGTCTGGAGTTGTTTGTTTTTCTCATGGTCTAGTGTACCCTTCCCCACTTTTGTTTTTGTTTTTGTTTTTGTTTTTTGTTTTTGTTTTGGAAGTGAAGTAGGCTGGAGTGCAATAGTACGATCTCTGCTCACTGCAACCTCCACCTCCCAGGTTCAAGCGATTCTCCTGCCTCAGCCTCCTGAGTAGCTGGGACTACAGGTACGCACCTCCACACCCAGCTAATTTTTGTATTTTTAGTGGAGGGAAGTTGTATTTTTAGTAGAGAGGGGGTTTCATGTTGGCTAGGATGGTCTCGATCTCTTGACCTCGTGATCCACCCGCCTCAGCCTCCTGAAGTGCTGGGATTACAGGCTTCAGCCACTGTGCCCAGCCAGCTACCGCACCTGGCCCCCTCCCCACTTTTAACTTGTCACTTCGGTCTGATCTTTTCAGATCCAGCCTTAACCCTGTGAAACCTCCTCTACCTTTCCCAGAAAGAATTAATTGTGCCCTCTGCTGTGTTTCCTGAGGGTCTGTACAGTCAATGTTTAGTGGCATCCCATCTCATCCAGCTCATCCCACCCCAACCCATCCTATGCCATCTCATCCCATCCCTCTCTTCTGTGTCCTGTTTCCCATTTCATCCATCTCTTACCTTTTCCTCCACATTTCTGAGTAGATCGAGGACCAAGAATTGTGACAGATGCTTCTTTGTACCCTGTTCAGGTGTTTCTTAAGTGGCAGATGAATAGTTCCTCCCTGTACTCTCCTGTAAACATACTTTTTGCTTTCACGTCTCTTCAGTTTTGTTTTTCCTTTTTTTTTTTTTCATGAGGTATACATTCTTTCAGTAGTTTTATTTAAATGTAGTGTGTGGACTATTGTGACCTGTCTTTGAAATTTTCTCTCATCATGGCAGCCCAAAATATTGTTACCTGCCTCTGAACCATCTTCGTTGTCTCTGCTGTGTTATTTACACAACACCTGCTATAGTTATTTGTGTTTTTGTTTTATATGTTTCATCCCTCCTTCGATTATAAACTCTGAAGTTAGAGATCATCTTGTAGACAATTTTGTATCTTCTGTGTTAAAAAATATAATTCCAGCCAGGCGCGGTGGCTAACACCTGTAATCCCTGCACTTTGGGAGGCCGAGATGGTTGGATCACCTGAGGCCAGGAGTTCGTGACCAGCCTGGCCAACATGATGAAACCCCGTCTCTACTAAAAATACAAAAGATTAGCCTTGGCTGGGTGCAGTGGCTCACACCTGTAATCCCAGCACTTTGGGAGGCCGAGGCGATGCATCACCTGAGGTCAGGAGTTCGAGACCAGCCTGGCCAACATGGTGAAACCCTGTCTGTACTAAAAATACAAAAACTAGCTGGGCATGGTGGCGGGCGCCTGTAGTCCCAGCTACTCAGGAAGCTGAGGGAGAAGAATCGCTTGAACTTAGGAGACTTGAGCTGAGACCGCACCATTGCACCCCAGTCTGGGCAACAAAGTGAAACTATGTCTCAAAAAAAAAAAAAATAGTATTAGCCAGGTGTGGTGGCGGGCACCTGTAATCCCAGATACTTGGGAGCTGGAGGTTGCAGTGAGCCAAGATTGTGCCACTGCACTCCAGCCTGGGCAACAAAAGTTAAACTCCATCCTCCCCACCAAAGAAAGGCTGGGCATGGTGGCTCATGCCTGTAATCCCAGCACTTTGGGAGGCCGAGGTGGGTGGATCACGAGGTCAGGAGATCAAGACCATCCTAGCTAACACGATGAAACCCCGTCTCTACTAAAAATACAAAAAATTAGCCGGGCATAGTGGCGGGCACCTGTAGTCCCAGCTACTTGGGAGGCTNGAGCCAAGATTGTGCCACTGCACTCCAGCCTGGGCAACAAAAGTTAAACTCCATCCTCCCCACCAAAGAAAGGCTGGGCATGGTGGCTCATGCCTGTAATCCCAGCACTTTGGGAGGCCGAGGTGGGTGGATCACGAGGTCAGGAGATCAAGACCATCCTAGCTAACACGATGAAACCCCGTCTCTACTAAAAATACAAAAAATTAGCCGGGCATAGTGGCGGGCACCTGTAGTCCCAGCTACTTGGGAGGCTGAGGCAGGAGAATGGCGTGAACCCAGGAGGTGGAACTTGCAGTGAGCCAAGATCGCGCCACTGCATTCCAGCCTGGGCAACAGAGAGAGACTCCTTTTAAAAAAAAAAAAAAGCAAAAAATGTATTTATTTATATTTATATATACTTATATATATCATATATTTATGTACATTTATATTCATATTTTTTCCTTGTTTAATAGTCATTTATTCTTTAAAAATAGGTCTGTTCGCAACACATTCTTTTAGGTTTACTTCCCCTGGGAATGTCTGTCTGACTTTCATTCCTGAAGGATAGTTTTGTTGGCTGTAGAATTTATGGTTGACTTCCCCGCCGCCCCCGCCTCAGTGCTTGAAAAATGTGCTACTTCCTTTAGTCTCCATGGTTTCAGATGGGAAATCCATTGTCGTTCAAAGTGGTGTTCCTTACAGATCATGTATCATTTCTCTCTGCCTGCTTTCAAGCAGATTTTTTCTTTGTTTGTAGTTTTCAGAAGACTAGTTATGATGTTTACCATTGACCCTAGCCTTGGCCTGAATTTCTTTTTTTTTTCCTTCGAGATGGAGTCTCACTCTGTTACCCAGGCTGGAGTGCATTGGTGCGATCTTGGCTCACTGCAACCTCTGCCTCCCGGGTTCAAGAGATTCTCCTGCCTCAGCCTCCTGAGTAGCTGGGATTACAGGCGTGTGACACCATGCCTGGCTAATTTTTGTATTTTTAGTAGAGACAGGACTGGGTTTCATTGTGTTGGCCAGGCTGGTCACGAACTCCTGACCTCAAGTGATCTGCCTGGCTTGGCCTTCGAAATGCTGGGATGGCCTCTTTTTGTTTATTCTGATAATAAATTTGCTCAGCTTCTTAAATCTATATGTTTATGTCTTTTACCAAATTTGGAATGTTTTCAGCCATTATTTCTTTGAATATTCTTTTAGCCCTATTCTCTTTTTCCTGTTGGGGCTCAGTGATACAAGGCTGGACATTTTGCTGTTCCACAGGTCCCTGAGGTTCTGTTTATTTTCAGAGCCTGTTTTCTGTTGTTCTGATAGAGTGAATTCTGTTGTTCTTTCCTCAAGTTTAGTGATTTTTTAAAAAATCCTGTCATTTTCATCCTATTGAGCATATCAAGTGAGTTTTTGCTACTGTACTTTTCAGTTGTATCATTTATATTTGGTTTTTAAAATATTTATTTTCTGAGATTTTCTAGTTTTTCATTTGTTTCAACAGAATTTATAATCAATTATTGAAGCACTTGTAAGAGGGCTGCTTTAAAATCCTCATCAGATAATTTGAACATCTGATTTATCTCAGGGTTAGAGTCAGTTTTTTGGCTAAAATGGGAATTTGACTTGGGATTTTCCTGGTTCTTGGTATGATGGCTGATTTTTGACTGTATCCTGGATATTTTGCCTGTTTTTTTTTTTTTTTTTTTTTTTTTTGTGGTTGGGGGAAGGCAGTGGGAATGTTCTGAATCCCATTTAAATCTTTTGTTTTAGCAGGCAGCACCCAGTTAGTCTTAGCACACAGGTCCTGCCCTACATTTGTGGGCTGTGGTTCCAATGACAGTTTAACTTTCAGAACCTTTGTGGTGTTTGTCTGCTTGGTGGTTAGACACCGCTAGGGCTTCCGTCTCGTTTCCCCTGCTGTTATTGCTGGCTGTGGAGGCAGAAGGGATTTCCCTAGGCGGGGCTACTAGGTGTCTCCCAGTGGGGGAAGCGTAGTTTCAGGACCCTGGGGACTGAGGGGCTTTCCTGACTGGGGCATGATCCCCTTCCTGTGGGGGACAGAGAGCTCTTCTTGAGCCAGACAGTTGTGGAGATGGAGTCTCTCTACCTGTGCCCCACGGTTTTCCCCATGTCTGTGTGCAGTGGAAGGGAGTCTTAGGCCCGTGTGACCAGAGAGGCTTCGTTGGCCGGGTCACTTGTAGCTGGGCAGTCTTGTGTCTGCCCGCCCTATTGCATATGTCATGGCTCCCCTGGTTATTGTTGGGGGGGCTTTAGGTTGGTTCTTCTTTTGGATGGTGTAGGACTTATCTGATGTGAGGGGACTTTTGTGTGATCTGGTTCGTAGGAAGGAGCCTACCTGAGCTGCCTTTTGTTGTCATGTCATGGGTTGGGAAATGGTGGGTCTGGGTGACCACTTTGCATAGGGAGATGCAAGATACTGTTTCACTGAGCTGTTCTTCCATTTTTGGGGCCACAACTGGTTTATTTTCTTCTTACCATCTTTCAGAGTTCTCTTTTGGTTATCTCCTCTGCTATTTCCAGGGTTTATAGTGCTTAGTAGGGAGGAGCTGAGAGACATAGTTCTATGCTGTCTTGTGCCTTGTCATTCACTATTTTTTTCCTTTTTCTTTTTTGAGACAGCGTCTTGCTCTGTCACCCGGGCTGGAGTGCAATGGCACAGTCTTGTCTCACTGCCATCTGTGCCTTGTGGGATTAAATCATTCTTGTGCCTCCCAAGTAGCTGGGACTACAGGTGCCTGACACCATACCTGGCTAATTTTTGTATTTTTAGTAGAGACAACATTTCTCCGTGTTGGCCAGGTGGGTCTTGCACTCCTGCCCTCAAGTGATCTGCCCACCTTTGCATTTGAAAGTACTGAGATAACAGGCGTGAGCCACCGTGCCCAGCCTCATTGGTTCTTAGGTGTTGAAATTTTAAAAAGCATTGAAAACTGTCAGAAAAATTTAGTATTTATTTTTCTGCGTTCAGTAAATCATATCACTCAGGGGTCTTATAGAGGTAAGGAAACATGAGAACCAGTCAGGTTAAGTGACTGGTCCTGGGGCTCTGTTGGTCGTTAATTGCAGAACACAGATTAGAGTTAGACTTCTCTTGATGAATCCACTATTTGTTTTTTGTAGCAAACTAAGTTGAAGACTTCTCTAGAAGAAAAGAGAACCATTGCTATGCTGTAATGCTCTGGGCTTTATAATGTTAACACACAAAAGAATTTATACATCAAGTGGAAAACCTCTCAGAATACAGGAAAGGAATCCAGTCTTCAATTATATTAAGAGTGAATAACATGCTGTGTTTGTTCCAATTTTAACATTAATCATTTTTTGTAAAGTCTAAAATAACATACCGTCTGTTTTTTACTATAAAATATTTGAATGGCCTTATAAAATGTTTCTTGCAAAAGGAAGTTATCTCACTGGTTATCATCGTCATTTGTATTATACTTCAAAGAGAGTAAAGAATATGATGGAGACTGATGGCACCACCCAAACAAATTAACCTCATAGCTTAGCATTATGTGGGCCTTTTCATCAGGTCATCGCTGTTTACTCCACAGACATCAGATACCTCTCAGTTCTCCATGAAGCTTTTTTTCCTCTGCTGCAGAGATGGAGAAATGGAGAAACCCAGAAGTTAACTGTTAAGTTATTTGTAATGTTTTTTGAAGTCCCCAGGGATTTTACAGAAGATGGAGCCACAGTTGAACTCATCCCAAAACTCTTTGGAGGTCTGGGATGGGAGGCATTGATTTCTCTCCCTGAGGCACGGCAAGAAATAGGCAGAGTAAATAGGACTAAACACTGGCCCTGTTTAATGCCGCTTGAATAATATGACTGAAGGGTGGGAGGAGTGGGGTGTCTGAGGATGGACTGGCTCTGTTTTTCTTCTTTCCATATGGACTTATTCCTTTTGCTTCTGCTTTTGTTTTTCCTTCCTCTTCCCTACTTAATAGTCTTGCTGAAAAATATCTCTGACCTGTGTTGAAGAATGGAATTCAATGTACTGGGTTTTGGAGAACTTTTCCCATCACTCATAGTAAAACTCCAATATCGGTGATCCATAGGCTAAAATGAGATGTTCAGGAGTTAGGGTGAAACTTCCTAAAAAAGTGATACAGTGTGATGATGATTGATTTTGCAAACTTGTTTTCTGTAATGCATAATATAGCTGAGCTATGATCCTAAAGGTAAGGTGGTAGGTGGTATTAATGCCAACAATGTGTACCGACTGTTTGCGGCTCAGACTCAAAGACTGTTAGCATTGGGCAGGGCCCCCTTTGGACCATATTTGTAGCCTCTCTGCCCTCAGCAGAGTGTCTCTACAGTATAAACAGTGGTATTTGTGTCTCATAGTTACTTGTAATGAAGCAGCTGTTGTATTGCAGGTGGCCAATTCTGCTTTGCAGTAAACCTGCTCTGCCTCCCTGTAACTTCTACCTACATTGGGTTTTTGTCGGGTCTCTAGGATCATGCAGGGTGAATCTAATAATTGTTCTTGTTAATATCTGTCAAAATTCAGAACAGATGTTGTGACTTCTCAAAGTTGTTTCTCATCAGTCTTGAAGACTCCTTATCCTGCTGTTTTCTGGATGTTTTGTTTTGCCAGTATCCCTTCAAAATGTGGTCCTCCAAATGAAACACAGTTGCCCCCAAAGTTTTAGAGAAGTCCTTTGCTGTGTGGAAGTACAGATTGTGACATATAAGAGTTGGGTGTCTGTAAATTCTATTTATCAGCCTCTCTCCATTTTTTTCCTTAGGTTTGTTTATTGCTTTTTTTTTTTTTTTTTTTTTTTGAGATGGAGACTTGTTCTGTTACTCAGGCTGGAGTGCAATGGTGTGATCTTGGCTCACTGCAACCTCTGTCTCCTGGGTTCAAGCAATGCTCATGCCTCAGCCTCTGAAGTAACTGGGATTACAGGTGCGCACCACAACGCCAAGCTAATTTTTGTAATTTTAGTAGAGATGGGATTTTGCCATGTTGGTCAGGCTGGTCTCGAACTCCTGGCCTCAAGTGATTCATCCGCCTCAGCCTCCCAAAGTGCTGGGATTACAGGCATGAGCCACTGTACCCAACCTGTTTCTTTTTCTTTTTTTATTGATACATAACTGTACATGTTTATGGGATACATGTGATATTTTGATACATGCATATAATATGTAATGATCAAATCAGGGTAATTGGGATATCTAGTGCCTCAAACATTTATCATGTGTTTTAGGAACATTTCATATCTTTTCTTGTTATTTTGAACTATTGTTAATTATAGTCACCCTACTGTACTGTCAAACACTAGAACTTATTCCTTCCATTCAACTCTGTACCCATTAGCCAACCTCTTTATTGCCCCCTCCCATGCTTTCCTGCCTCTGGTAACCACCATTCTTCTCTCTATCTCCATGAGGTCAACTTTATTGGCCCACACATTTGAGTGAGAACATGTGATACTTGTCTTTCTGTGTGTGGCTTGTTTTACTTAATATAATGACCTCCATTTCCATCCGTGTTGCTGTAAATTACAGCATTTTATTCTTTTCTGTGGCTGAATAGTATTCCATTATATCTATCTGTAGACCACGTTTTCTTTATCCATTCATCCATTGATGGACACTTAAGTTAATTCAATGTTTTGGCTGTTGGGATAGTGCTGTAGTAAACAAGAGGTGTGCAGGTTTTCCTTTGATATGCTGATTTTCTTTCCTTTGGATAAATATTCGGTAGTGGGATTGCTGGATCATATGGTAGTTGTATTTTTAGTTGTTTTTTTCTTTCAGGTTCCAGGGGTACATGTGCAGGTTTGTTATACAGGTAAATTGTGTGTCATGGGGGTTTGGTGTACAGATTATTTTGTCACCCAGGTAATAAGCATGGTACCCAATAGGTAGTTTGTTTTTGATCGTCACCGTCCTCCTCCCCTCCACCTTCAAGTAGCCCTTCGGGTCTGTTGTTCCCTTCTTTGTGTCCATGTGTAGTCAGTGTTTAGCTTCCACTTATAACCGAGAGCATGCAATATTTGGTTTTATGTTCCTGCATTTGCTTAGGATAATGGCCTGTAGCTCCATTCATGTTGCTGCAAAGGACATGATCGTGTTCTTTTTTTATGGCCACATAGTATTCCATGGTGTATATGTACTACATTTTCTTTATCCAGTCTACCATTGATGGGCATCTAGGATGATTCTGTATCTTTGCTATTGTGAATAGTGCTGTGAAGAACATACGTGTATGTGTCTTTATGGTAGAATGATGTATATTCCTCTCTGGGTATATACCCAATAATGGGATTGCTGGGTCAAATACTAGTTCTGTTTTAAGTTGAGAAATCTCTAGACTGGTTGAACTGGTTTATATTTCCATTAGCAGTGTATAAGTGTTCCCTTTTCTCCACAGCCTCGCCAGCATTTGTTATTTTTTGACTTTTTAGTAGCCATTGTGACTTATGTGAGATGGTATCTCATTGTAGTTTTGATTTGCATTTTTCTAATGATGAGTGATGCTGAGCTTTTTTTTATGATTGTTGGCCACATGTATGTTGTCTTTGGAAAAGTTCTTGTCCTTTGCCCACTTTTTAATGAGGTTGTTTGTTTTTTGCTTGTTAATTTGTTACAGTTCCTTATAGATTCTGGATGTTAGACCTTTGTCAGATGCATAGTTTGGAAATATTTTCTCCTATTCTGTGGGTTGTCTGTTTACTCTGTTGATAGTTTCTTTTTGCTGTGCAGAGGCTCTTTTGTGTAATTAGGTCCCATTTGTCAATTTTTGTTTCTGTTGCAGTTGCTTTTGGCATCTTCATCATGAAATATTGGCTAGGTCCTCTGTCCAGAATGGTATTTCCTAGGTTTTCTTCAAGAGTTTTTATAGTGTTAGGTTTTACATTTAAGTCTTTAATTAATCTTGAGTTGATTTTTGTATGTGGAGTAAGAAAGGGGGTCTAGTTTCAATCTTTTGCCTGTGGCCAGCCAGTTATTCAGCACTATTTACTGAATAGGGAATCCTTTCCCCATTGTTTGTTTTGTTGAGTTTGTCACAGATCAGATGGTTGTAGGTGCGTGGCTTTATTTCTGGACTCTCTATTCTGTTCCATTTGTTTGTGTGTCTTTGTACCAGTACCATGCTGTTTTGGTTACTGTAGCCTTGTAGTACAGTTTGAAGTCAGGAAATGTGATACCTCCAGCTTTATTCCTTTTGCTTAGAATTGCTTTGGCTATTCAGGCTCTTTTTCGGTTCCATGTGGATTTTAGAATAGTTTTTCTAATTCTGTGAAGAATGTCAATGATAGTTTGATGGGAAGAACATTGAATCTGTACATTGCTTTGGGCAATATGGCCATTTTAACAATATTGATTTGTCATATCCCTTCCTCTTTTAAAAAGCTAGTTCTTAGAAAACCAAAGCAAAATAATAATTTATAATTAGGCCAGGCATAGTGACTCACACCTATAATTCCAGCACTTTGGGAGGCTGAGGTAGGAGGATCACTTGAGATCAGGGTTTGCAGCAGCAGTGAGCTATGATCGCACCACTACATCCTGGGCAATAGAGCAAGACCCTGTCTCTTTAAAAAGATATAAAAGAGGTAAATTAACTATCTTGCTCATGTAATATTGCCTACAGTGTGGATAACACACCTGTGAAAACTTAATGCTAACACAAAGGGCTAATAATCCCAAACTGTCTCAAACTTAAGATTATTTACTCTTCAACCCTGAATGCTAAAAAGAAGTCTACAAGTTTGTACTTATGCAATATTTTCCACCCAATGAACACTTTATTGTAATAAAATTTTTGTTTATAAAATCCATACTTTCACCCAGTAAGCCTTTTGTTTATATTTATTTAACTCACAAGAACTACCATGCACACATGCTGAGGGAGCTGAGTGACTGCCCAGGCAGGGCAGATTTGCAATGCTGGGAGCTCTCCCCGCCCATCTTACCACCTCAGTGTCCGGTGTCTAGGAGGCTTTCCAGGTCGGATCAAATGTACTCTAAATTTGTCTAAATCGGCTTTCCAGACATCATAGTTACATATCTCTATTATGTCACTTTTCATAATGTTAGTCTCATTTAGACTTTTGTGTTTGTTTGTCCAAAAGTGTTTCAATACCAGATTACAGAAATGCCAGAGTATAGTAATCCGATGACATATATTTTTATGTATGATTATTGTATAATATATAACTTATTAATATAATCTGGCATTATATAGTACCAGATTATAGTAATCAGAGGGGCTTTTTTCTTTTTTTGGTAGAGGGGATGGAGTCTCACTCTGTCGCCCAGTCTGGAGTGCAGTGATGTGATCTTTTCTCACTGCAACCTCCGCCTCCTGGGTTCAAGTGTTTCTCCTGCCTCAGCCTTCTGAGTAGTTGGGATTACAGGCGCCTGCCACCAAGCTGGGCTAATTTTTGTAGTTTTTATAGAGATGGGGTTTCATCATGTTGGCCAGGCTGGTCTCGAACCGCTGACCTCAAATGATCCACCTGTCTTGGCCTCCCAAAGTGCTGGGATTACAGGTGTGAGCCACTGTGCCTGGCCTTATTTATTTATTTATTTATTTATTTATTTATTTTTACTTCTGTTGGGGAAAAAAAAAAAGCTTGTATGACCCAGCATACTGGTTTTATCACTCATTAAGTCACAAATGGCATTTTGAAAGTTGCTGCTTCTAGATCAGTGCCTGTCTGCAGACTGTTGCTTATGATAAGTAGTTTGCTTCTTTAATCAAGAAAGTATTGCTGTGGGAAAATGTTAAACTAAACAAAGGTGCTCAGTGACTTGGTTAATTTACATTCTGTCCAGATTCCTTGTCTGGACAGACCCTTCAGGCACCAGCATATTTCTTTTTTGAGACAAGGTGTCACTCTGTCGCCCAGACTGGAGTGTGGTGATGCCATCATAGCTCACTACAACCTTGAATTCTTGGTCTCAAGTGATCCTCCAGCCTCAGCCTCCTGAGTAGCTGGGACTACAAGTGTATGACATCCTGCCCAGCTAAAGGGGCCAACATTTGGATTGCCTGTAGGTGCCACAAAACTGCCCCTGCCACCCAGTTCTAAGAAGTGGATCCATTGGTTTTCCAAGTCTCTAGTAGGTGTGAAGCCTGGTGAAAGGATGCTACACCTATTTCGTATGTCAAATTAAACCCAACAGCCCAGTGCCATTTAGTGTGGGGACAGGTAATTCTACTGAACAGTTTGAGAATGAAACTTTGAAAATGGCAACGTGATGAGTTAGGAATTGGAGAGACCTAGGTTTGATTCTGGTTTCACTGTGTGACATAGTTTACTTCCCTTGAAGTCTGTCCCCACTCCCCAATCCATGAAATGGAGACATAAGCTCTACCTTGTAGGATTTTTAAGGATTAGGAATGATTTTTATGTGAAATATCCTGCATGATAGTGGATGCTTACTATTGTTAAGAAGAATTTTGAAATGATAATTAAAGCTCTAAAAAGAAAAAATATAGGTGATTGTATTAGGTAATAAAAAGTATGACATGAAACTATTCAAAATGTGATACAAGAAGAAAAAGGAACAGAAGAACTTATATTCCGAATTATTATTTTTTAAATGTAGGACAATTAGAAAATTAAACTGAATTTTTCTAAAATGGTCAGGAATGTAAAGAGGTGGGTATATTTTAAGTGTGTAAGTGGCAGAAGGAACTGCCTTCTTCAAAATAATGGAAAAACATTTGACTACCTAAAAATACAGAGTTCAAAAGCATAATCCAAAAAAGGGAAAATACTTAAAACCAAAATATTATGTATCATACTTGTAATAGAGAAAATAAAGACTGTACATCAGTGGCATTTTATACCAGAGACATAATTGTAATCAAATAAATAAAAATTAAAGCACAAAAATCAATTTTGAAAAAAATCGAACAGATAGAATAATGAACCCCCCATATCACTTGGTGACTAGAGGATGCTGGCATTCTCCTGCTTAGTGTCCTTTGAACTGGAGCCTGAATTTTAT
The DNA here is from genome assembly GCF_003255815.1 of Theropithecus gelada. Classification (NCBI taxonomy): domain Eukaryota; kingdom Metazoa; phylum Chordata; class Mammalia; order Primates; family Cercopithecidae; genus Theropithecus; species Theropithecus gelada. The sequence goes on from NC_037672.1 coordinate 144,813,872, forward strand.
TAATGGTCCAGAAAAAGTTCATGAAGGTCCTCATCCTCCTTTGGTTGTATGTGTGTATAGGGGAAGAGAGAATCAATGATGAAGTTAAATCCAGAGTATCAGTAATAAAAAGGTAACTGGAAAATGTGCTTTATAGGCATGTGGATCTTTGTTCAATGAATAATTACTTCTTACATGTCTTTGTGTGATCTTTTCAGTAATCTACCCATTTAGAATCAAAGCTAGTTGAAGTTAGAAAGTATGGATCGCACATCTTGCCACTGTGTGCATCTACTTTATACACAGCTAACAACTGTGGGACCCCAGTTACAAAGGCTGTTGGAGGTGAGCCCACTGAGAGCTGGCTGGGAGTTTCTTATGCAGGTTGTATTTGGGTTTTGGAGAAGATGAGAGAAGTGCATTCTAGGAGGAAGGCAGAGCATGTACAAAGACTGCAAGGAAGGAAACAACTTTGGCATCCTTTTTTTTTTTTTTTTCCCCAGGAACAGAAGGGAGGCTATTGAAGCCGAAGTTAGGTTAGCTTAGGGGTTGATGAGGCTGCAGAGTGAACAGAGATCAGATCATGCAGGGTCTTTCAGACTCTGGGAAGGAATTGGATTTTATCCTGAATACAACAGAATGATATTGAAGGTTTCAAGCAGGGGAGTAAGGAGATCCAATTCATATTTTAAGTTAAGTTTTGCTGCTGTGTGGGAGTTGGGTTGGAGGAAAGAGTGGGAGCAGAGTAATGTGTTCACAGTGGAGACAGAGAAGTGAGCAGATACGTGGGATGTTTGCATGTGTAGGGGGTTAAGGGAAAGGCAGGAATCAAGCCTGATTTGTCATAGAATTATTTCTTGCCAAAAATTACAACCTAAAAACATTTGGCATTTTGGAGCATTCTCAACTCTGGGCCCCCTCTGGTTCTGCACTCTTCTCGGACCTCATTTTAGCTGCCTTTTCTCCCTCTGCCTCCTCCCTTCTGTTCTGCTCTCCATTTGTGAGTCTCCTTAGTTTAATTCTCTATTTTCAACTCTAGATTTCCTCTACTTTTTCCTTTTAAAAACAATTCTTGCCAGTTGCCCTGGTGGCACCTGTTGTCCCAGCTTCCCAGGAGGCTGAGGCGGGAGGATCTCTTGAGCCCAGGAGTTCCTGGCTGTAGTGTAGTGTGGGATGTTAATCAGGTGTCTGCACTAAGTTTGGCATCAGTATGGTGACCTCTTGGGAGCTTGAAGAGGAGCCAGCTGGCCCAGGTCAGAAATGGAGCAGGTCAAAACTCCTGTGCTGATCTGTATAGCATCGTGCCAGTGAATAGCCACGGCACTCCAGCCTGGGCAACATAGCAAGACCCTGTCTCTATAAAAAACAAAACACCATTCTTTATTTAATCACCTTTCTTCAGATAATCGACAGTCAAAATTTCTGCCCCTGACCTTTATCTGCAACCATTTGTAGAATTTGTGTAGTTAATCTGCTGCGTTCTGAAATAGCTAATGTGCATTTTTTTTTCTTGACCTTAAATTAGCTTCCTCTCTTGACTTCCCTTTTTCTTTTTAATGGTTCCACCAGTCTTTGTCATCCAGACAGGATAACTTAGTAATATTTGATTCATTATTTTCCTTCACTGCAATTCAACATGTAAACTCCAATATTGGTTCTAGGTTGTTGGTGAAGAAACTAAAACTCGGAAGCATTGTCACCTGCCCAGAGTCACACAACTGGTCACTGGTGACACGGGTTTGTGAGCCCCACTCTGACTTCAGACCCACATTCTCAATCACTGCACTATACTATATGCCAGCAGCCCCCAACCTTTTTGGCACCAGGGACTGGTTTCATGGAAGACAGTTTTTCCATGGATTGGGTTGGGGGATGGTTTTGGGATGACTCAAGTGCATAACATTTATCATTAGATTCTCATAAGGAGCATGCAACGTAGATCCCTCACGTGTGCATAGTTCACACTAGGGTCATGCTCCTCTGAGAATCTAATGCCCCTGCTGATCTGGGACCTGGGGGTTGGGGAACCCTGCTATAGGCCAAGGAGATTTAGGATAACGCTTTTCCAAAAGACACCTAATCTTACTTTGTTTTTAAAATGTGTTAAATTTTAAGGCTGAGACTACTGCTATGAACGACTGTTATACTATCATTTAGTATATGCTCTATAAGTATGTCACATATAGTATCTCTTTATAGAGATTTTCAGTTTCTTATGGCAGCTTATTTACATTCCTCCTTTTTGAGGGGAAAGAAGAAAGGAGTGATATTGAGTGGTGGGCACAAGATTCTCCCTTTTTTCTTCCCTACCGTTATAGGCCAGAGATCATTTACCCTTGCTCTTGCAAATACTGTTTCATTATTCGAAACATAGTTGGCCATCTGGTGAAAACTGTGATTTAAAACTTGCATTTCTTTTATTACTAATGAAGTTGGAAACATTTTTTAGTGTTTACTAGTGATTTCTATTTTGTGAATTGCATTCATTGTTCACAGTTACCATTATCCCCATTATTATCATTGGCCCTTAGCTCTGAAACTTGGTAGAGATGAATTAAAAGGTGCAACCAGTCTTCTAACTTCTGCATCAGAAATGGGGTTGAAGATGTCTTACATGAATCTGTGGCTTCTGAGTATTTAACAAACTTTTATGTTAACCATCTGAACGTTTACATCTCATCTTTACAAATTCTGGAAGTGATGGTGCAGAGTTGCCAGTTTGAGAGATTCGGGCTCAGCTAGGGAATGTGTTGGGCCTGAAGTAATGCAACTGTAAATGTATTTGTGAAGAACCTAAATGCACATACAGTGCTTTGCCTTCACACCAAAGACCTCTCTGTAGTGCCTTAAGGTATGGTGAGGGCAGTAGCCCACATAGAGGGCCCTCAGTGACAGTCCCATCTTTTAGAACAGAGCCCAGAGGGTTAGGTTCTTGCAAGTTCAATCTAGGGAGTCTTCCTAAAGCCATCATGACAGGGTCTGTCACTTCATTAACTCAACAAATATTAATTGAGCATCTACTCTGTGCCTCATTTTGTTCTAGACCCTGTGGTTATGGCAGTGAACAAAATGAGTAGAACTATCCCTGACCTCAGAGTTTCCCTTCGGAGACAAGTTGAGCTCCCCTGGAGGCTCTCCATTCTTGACTTTCTCAAGTCTAACTCCTTCTTTGCTTCCTAGCTCCTCGCCTTAATCCTCTTTCCTGTGGCCCTTAGATCAAGCCTGGCTTCCTCTTCATTTTCAGTGTTCTCTACTAAGTTCAACAGTTTCTGTTAATAAGGGACTTCTTTTATTCCTGGCTTCACCATGTCCTAGCTGCAACCCTCAGTCCCACCCAAGTCAGGCTGGTAAGTGTTGGCCCCAGGCCCCCAGTGTCCTCTTGTGAGAATTCTCTTTGTCTTGTAGTAGCTTCTCGTTGGAATACTGGCCATTCTTTTAACACATTGGCTTCTGAAACAAGTATAGAACATGTGTGAACCCACTGTGTATATTGGGATTTACTACTCCCTAAGGAGTTTGGTGTACCTGAGGCGTGTGACTTGTGCAATTCCTCAAGTAACAGCCCAGGAATGATAGTCTTGACTTGTAAGCATGGCCACATTATCCTGCAGCCCTGACTGTCCTGATGATTGGGTACCATCCATTCTTTGTTTTGTTTTGTTTTAACTTACTTAAAAGCAGTTTATGCTCAGTGAAGAATATTTGAAAAATACTGACAAATATGAAGTGGCTTTGTTTGTTTGTTTAAACACTGGTTAAGGTTTTCTTTTGGCAGGGGAGCTTACTTTCTAAACAACTGTTTTATGTGCAACTGCATACTTTTCTCCTGCTTTCATTGATGTTTTACAAGTTGGCATTTATGTCTTATCTGTAACCTGCTTGCAGATTGGTCGCTAGCCACTTGCAGAGTGCAATTAACAAGAGTGAGCTCCAATATAAAGATGGTGATTCATTTCCAAAGCTAACCTAGAGGAAGAAGCACAGGTGTCCCACCTCCAGATGTACCCCTTAGCTTTTGGAGCAGAAAGTGGGCAGTTTTAAAAGTCAGGGGAGGGTGTGAGCAAGGTGGGGGATACCTGGGTTAGCTTGGTGTCTCATCAACGAGGCGGCTGAGCTGGTGACCGCTGGCGTCTTCATGGGCGTGACGAGGCCATAAGCCCCTCAGGTGGGAGAGAGCAGTGGGCATGTTTTTCAGCCGTTCTCTCAAGGCAGCCTCCTGATGGATGAGAGTTCCATAGCAGGCATGCTTTGGTCTGTAACTTGACTAACTCTCGAGGACTTGGATGAACTTAGTAGGGAATGGCGGGTGAAGGAGGGAGTAAAAAGCTATTTTTTAGCATTTCTAAAAGGCTGCGTAGGAAGTGGGGAATGAAAAAAAGAAAACATCTCTTTGAAAAATGGGGTACTTGGTTACATATTTATGTAACACCTTCTCCCGCTTTGAACACAGCTAGTTTTCAGGAGGTCCGGGCCTGTGTCAGTGCGCTCTAGGGTGCTGTGTGTTACGTTGATTCTGGGGTCTACCTTGACCTTAACTTGTGAGGAATACTGCAGAGACCTCACTACGCAGCCAGCACATTCGTTTTCTAACAGCCACGTTTCCAGATTTTCTTTCCTTCCTTCCTCTCCTCCAGTTGGCTTTGTGTTCCTCAGTGTGGCTCTCCGTTTCCTGCCAGTCTTCCTGGGGACTCTTCCTTCCCCAGGAGCTGCCCGTAAAACCTTTCCCCACCTCTGCTTCTTTCTTCTCTTCTAATATTTCAACATAATCAAGATATTTTGATTATTCACATACATTTTACAAGCACATTGTGAAGAAAGGGCCTTGTGGCCCAACCGTGGCCTGAGCAGTGTTTGTTCCCCGCACCGAGGCAGCATATTGCGATGGTTTAGACTGAGAACTGAACCCAGGGCCCAAGGCCTGGCTTTACCATTTAATGTGATCTGACCTCTCTGCACCTTCTTACGCTTGTCTATAAAATACAGTGTGAAAATGTCCATGTAATTTGGTATAGTGAGCATTAAATGCACTAATACATGCAGAGTACTCACTTGGAGCGGTGACTGACACATAGGGAGTGCTAAATAAATATTAGATGGTTATTGCACATACTTAAACTGCTTGGAAGCACTGGTGTGAAAGAATTTTCTAGCTAATAATGAGTGTTCAAATGTCTTTATGCTGAACACAGTTCCTTTTTTAAATGGCCCATCTCATGGATTCAGGTACTGCCTGTTGCAGTTTTTTACATGGATTGGTTTCTGCTTTTAGGAGCCTTTAAAATAAATAAATAAATAAATAAATAAAAGAATTGTGTGTGTTAAGGTAGTAAAGTCTTCAAACATAATTTTGGCCTTTAAGGGATGTTTTTGTACTCACTGGCCTATACCAGAGTTGTCACTCATGGCCTCTGCTAGCTACTTCACAGCTCCTGTGAAGGACACCGCTCTGCCCGCAGCCCCTGCTGGGGAGAAAGCTCTCTGAGGACTGTGTCCTCCCTCTTCTCCTTTTCCTGGGGTGGCTGATTTGATTGGGATGGGACACCAGAGAGCTATCTCTGTCATGGCCTTCCATGGGAAAAACATGAGCCAAGCCAATTTGATTCTCTTGAGAATTTTAGTTTGGGAAATCAGAAGGAAAAAGTCGTGGGAGCCGAAATTGAAAGAGTGCCATGAGCTAATGGCATGAGGACAGTCCTGCCTGGCAGTGACAAGGCAGCAAACACAGAGTCTGACAGCAAGAATTAATACGAAGTAGAAGAGAAGATGTGACAATTGCACGCGACAGAGAAAACTAAACACAGAGAGAAGCCAAGTTAGGTTAATGGCAGAGGTCCAGAGAGAACATCCCAGACATAGCTGTACTGTGAGTTCTTTCTCACAGCAAGTTGCTCACATGTTTTCCTGGTCTCTTTGTAATTGTATTCTCATTATTTGAAGCTTTGCATTCAAAAGCTTCTAACTTAACAGCAGCTGTATAGCATATGTAGTCCTTTTCCTTTCCCATCGAAAGGATTACTCTCATTTTGTTCTTATTGCCTTAATACCTATTCTGCAGTTTACAGTGACATAAATTGAACTCACTTTTTAGTACTGTCTTCAAGTCTCCATATTCCATGCTGTATTTTCCTGATAGCACTAATTTATTTTCTTCTTTTTTTTTGGAATATGTCTTCTATTGCACTCCTGTGGAATTTGCAAATCTGGACCCCTCAGTTCCTATGCAACACGGGGTTGTGATTTCTCTCAGATCTAGGGCGTGGACTCCTTAGGGCAGCAGCCTCAGCCTCTTTGTATTCATACAGTACTGTGGGCTGTGCTGAGCAGGTGATAGATGCCCAACAAGTCATTGGTCATTTCTCGTGGTTCTTTTAGTTCTTGTCATCCTGGCTTATCTTGGATCACAAAAGAGGATGTTTTAGCCCTTTGCTAGGATGTATCTTTTTTTTTTTTTTTTTAACAAGCTTTACATTTATTTGAAGGAGAATAAATATTAAAGAATTTGAGAGAAATGAGGGAGTTACACAGTAACTCTTGGCTTTGATTAGTAACTAAGTTTCTCATTTGTGCTGTGAAATGGTGATACTCCAATGGCGGAGGAGTGAATAAGCTCATATTAAGTGAGATGAACACCTGACATCTAAATCCCTACTAATATTTGCTTTGGGCCCTAAGTGTATACTGTGGTTAACAAAGTAACTTGTCTTGACATTACTGCCGCATGTGGGTTTGTTTTTCTTTCGGTATTCCCTTTTTTAGCATATTTGGGAAACCAGTTTATTTGCCAAGTTACTGTATTTGCTACCATGTTTGAATAATGCTGTGTTTTGTCATTGAATGTAACTTCCATGATCTTTAAAAACAATGCTTTGAAATAGTGTTCTCATCTGTATATTGTGTCTCTCATGTCCTAATTTCTTCTTAAAAGAACTCAAGTCATATTGGAGCAGGGCCCATTCTTAGTGACCTCATTTTAACTGATTACTTCTGTAAAGACCCTCGTTCCAAATAAGGACACATTCTCAGGTTCTGGAGATTTGGATTTCAGTATATAAATTTGGGGAAAACACAGTTTCCATAATACAGAGGAACCACCACCCTACTAATTACCACAGCACCCATAAACCAGGCTTCCTTGGTGTCAAAGCCAAGAAGCTTAAAAGATTTGTTTGCACCTAGAGCCCACAGTCATTAGGTTGAGACTTGTGAGTCTCACTAGATATTGGCACAGTTACCAGAAAATCCTTAAAGGACTCTCCTCATCTCTCACCTGGATGAGGACAGGAGCCACCTAACGTGTCACCTTCCTGCTGCCGACCTTGTCCACCTTCAGTCTGCTCTCAACGCACGCATCTCTGGGTTCCGCTACTTCCTAGTCATATGACCTTGGGCAAGTTGGGTAACCTGTGTCTGTGTCCCTGTCTGTTGTAGTGATAGTTAACCGAATCTACAAATGTAAAGTGATTGGTAGAGTACCTGATGTTAAAAGGTGTGGTAGCCAGAATGGTGGCCCTCCAGTGATGTCCTGTCCTAATCATCCCTGGAACCTGTGAATATGTTATTTTACGTGGCAAAAGGGACTTTCAGATGTGATTAAAGACCCTGAGATTGGGCGGGGGCGGGGGAGGGCGGTTATCTTGGATTATCTTAGGGCCCATTGTAATCACAGTGGTCCTTAAAAGAGTCAGAAGAGATGTGATGACAGAAACAAAGGTCAGGCTGGGCGCTGTGCCTCACACCTGTAATCCCAGCACTTTGGAGGGCCAAGGCAGGAAGATCACTTGGCCCCAGGAGTTCAAGACCAGCCTGGGCAACGTAATGAGACCCCATCTCTAAAAAAAAAAAAAAAAAAAGGCTTGGTGGTGATGTTTCATGCCTGTAGTCCCAGCTACTCAAGAGATTGAGGTGGGAGTTTCTCATGAGCCCAGGAGTTCAAGGCTGCAGAGAGCTATGATAGTGCCACTGCACGCTAGTCTAGATGACAGAGTGAGATAGACTTGCTGACACCTTGATTTTAGCCCCATGAGACTTCCTCCATTTTAGACTTCCGACCTCCAAAAACTGTTAGATAGTAAATTAGCGTTGTTGTAAGCCACTGCATTTGTGGTAATTTGTTACTACAGCAATAGGAAACGAATACATAAGTGTCAGCTGTTTTATCTGGTTTTCCTGTTCTTACTGTAAATAAGATTTTCTTTAAACAGAGGAGTCTGTGGCCAAAGACAGTTGGAAAATGAGTGGACTAGGTGGTCACCAGCATTCTTGTCCCATCTCCCATCCTGATGTGGCAGGTACTCTCTCTAAGACAGTGCCTAGCCCCAGTTGTTTCTCAGCATTTGTGGAATGTTTAGGGAGGGCTGGGTGGTGGTCTCCATTGTGGAGCCGCCTGTCGGATTCTCTCGAGTCCCCACATCACTCCTGGAGGATTCTTCATAATTATTTGGCTATTTTGGTATTTGGTTGTTCCTTCATGTGCCATATTGGCCTTGAGCTCTGTGTTCCAGGTTTATGGGTGTCTTTTGGGGCCTATGCACCTTTGTGGGCTCCACTGGTTTTCCTTTTACCCCATAAATTTGTCACTTCATGTCATTCAAGTGACTTCAGATATTATATATTCTGTGATAAGAATTCATTACACAGACACACCAGGCAAGCTGGACTCAGAGTTAGGGCCAGGAATGCTTTACCGGAATAGAGCCAGAGACAATGTTGGGCCATGAGCTGCTTCTAGAACAGCCTGTGATTTGGCCTTTAGGCCTAAACTAGCCCCGTGATGCATTCTGGGCTTATTGGTTGTTTGCAGCATTTTTTTAAACCTACAAAATGAGTTATTTGCTTTCTTTTTTAACCTGTATGGAGAAGCTGTAATGCCATGTTTGTATATAGTACCACTGCTGCTTTTGTAAAACAGGAACCCATGAAAGTATGAAGGCAGTCTGCAGTGCTAGAGGAATTTCATTTCACTTCAAGTTTCTTGGATTAATGTCAACATTATTTCCCTGGCACGAAAGATACTAAGTTTTTAGAGTCTGTACCCTTTAGATAAAACATGGAAGAATTTTGGTGCATGTTTTGATGTGCGGAGTCGGGGGCAGCTCCCTCAGCAGACCTTTGTGTAGTTGATAATCTAATTATTTGGCACTCTACATAAAGAATGTGAGCTTCCAGGTGCAATTTGTCTATTTTGAAAAGGGCTGTGGAATCTATTATGATTTATAAAAAATCCTGTATTCAGATATAATGAGTGACAAGAGTATATTTATTGACCATATCCTTTTTCTTTTAAAGCCATTAGTAGAACATGCCAACATTTTTAAAAGCATCTCCATGAGTGCTTTCACTGGTGGGATGAGAAGTTGTAGGAGTTAGTAGTGACAACTTCATGACCAGGGCTCAGGCTTGTAACTTCAGGGATTATCATGCACTGACAGTGCTGCCTAGATGGGCAGTCAAGGTAGGGTGACCCAGAGATGCTCCCCACCTCCAGACAGCAGAGTGTCTGTCTGTCTAATATCTCATGGTCTTAACTAAAAATTGTTGATAAATAGGTGGCTCTGCTATAAGAAATAATTTTCTTATTTGTAGAATCAAGGACAAGCAGTGGCAGTTCAGGCCAGAATCTGGAGGCACTCCACACCTGAATTCAAACTGTGGTTGGATCTCTGCATGTGGTATCCTACCTCTCAAACTCAGCACATCTCAGATAGAACTCCTCATCTCTCAAACTGCTCCTAACCCTGGGAAGAATTAGATCACCTACACTGTCTCTCCTATTTGCTTGCAGATCAAGACACAAAAATTCAAGTCTGGAAGACTCTGAAGTGGCGAGTTCATTTGAAGGGTGCAGGTCACATTCATTCCTCTGTGTTAGCTGTGCTTTTTGTGCAGTCAGACTTGGCATTATCTACCAATATATAACAGCCTTGAGGGTATCTCAAGAACAGTATTAATTCACAATACTCAGGAATTAGGCAGAGGAGAATAGGGGGCATGGAGGTACAAATAAATGATTTTTCCATTTACTTACAATTCTGTACTAGGGTCCTTTAGAGAGCCTGACGGTTTCACACCAGTTGAGATCTGGGCAGAGGACCTGAGAATAATGTGAAATCTCTTGAAAGATTGAATGGTGTAATGGAAAGGACATTGGTGGGGGTCTGAGAAACCAGGGAGTTGATCCTTTGCCTCCAGGACTTATTACTAGCAGTGTAAAGAGGTCTGTGACTTGATCGAGTCACTAAACTATCTCTGAACCTATTTTTTTTAAAAGATAACACCAACCCCTACCCTCCTGGTGTATTAAGAGTAATTGAAATAATATTTGTAAGTCAATTAGCGTAGAGCAGGCACTCAGTAAGGGTTAGTTGGTTAGGCCGGGCGTGGTGGCTCACGCTTGTAGTCCCAGTACTTTGGGAGGCCGAGGTGGTAGGATCAGCTGAGGTCGGGAGTTCGAGACCAGCCTGACCAACATGGAGAAACCCTATCTCTACTAAAAAATAAAAGAATTATCTGGGCATGGTGGCATATACCTGTAATCCTAGCTACTTGGGGACGCTGAGGCAGGAGAATCACCTGAACCCGGGAGGCGGAGTTTGCGGTGAGCTGAGATCACACCCATTGCATTCCAGCCTGGGTGACAAGAGTAAAACTCCGTCTTTTAAAAAAAAAAAAAAAAAAAAAGTTGGTTAGTTTTCTCTATTCTCCCCACCCTGCGTCTAACTCAGGCAGAGATGTTACTGGTCTTTGTAACTACATTAATCAGTGAGAAACTGCTTGGGTTTCATTTGCAATGATATTGGAAAGAAAATACATTTAATGAAGTGCATTAAGTTTAGCAAACTGCCTTATGCTTTTGTTTTGAAAGGAAGAAGACATCTGTAAAATATGAACTGCATGGGAAAATAAATTTAAAATGCATAAAGTAATGGAAAGGCAATTACATTTATAATTATTCAAAGAAATAGAATATGGTGTGGTCAGATTTTTAACAGTGGAAATTTTGCATAATAAACTCTGGTAACCCTAGGAGGAGATCACCAGGAAGGAGAAAATGAGTAACAGAAATGCTTATGTTTTAAAATGAAGAAGTGATATAACTATAATTCTTAGCACAGGTGTAAAGCATGCCATTGGAAATACATCAGATTGGTTATGCAAATAAGCCCCAATTTAATCTGTTACAAACATTTTCAACTAATGAAATTGGGCATGAAATGTTGGAAAAATTGGTGCATTTAAGTTTTAACTTTCCAGAGAGCCTACTATTCTGACCATAAGAAACATCATCTTTAAAATAACCTGTAGCTGTTGATCTAGCAATTTTGGATAAAATAATGGAACAGCTCTAATGGAAGAATATATAGTTTATGCCAGTCTATTCATAGCAATATATAAAAAATACATAGGCAAGTAAATGTAAATATGTTCGTATATATTCTGTGAAAAATGTACACATATAAACAAGATCCTGTTGCGATCTGGCAAAGCAAAAAGCAAAATAGAATAATATGTACTACTAAAAATCATAAGTCCACAAACTATCAATATTCAGAAATAGGTAAATGAAATAAATTTAAAAAGAAAGTCATCCTATTATATCTTTTTATTTTGTATTCTTTTGAGATGGACTTTCACTCTTGTAGCCAAGGTTGGAGTGCAGTGGCGTGATCTCGGCTCACTACAACTTCCGCCTCCTGAGTTCAAGCGAGTCTTGTGCCTTAGCACAAGTAGTAGCTGGGATTACGTGCCCACCACCACGCCTGGCTAATTTTTGTATTTCTAGTAGAGATGGAGTTTCACCATATTGGCCAGGTTAGTCTTGAACTCCTGACCTCAGATGAACTCCTGACCTCAGGTGATACGCCTTTTGTGGCCTCCCAGAGTGCTGGGATTATAGGCGTGAGCCACCTTGCCCAGCCTATTACATCTTATTTCCAGTTTTGGCTGCTGTTTCAGGGATATAGAGAAGCACAAGACTGATAGCTTCAGGGAAATGAAGTTCCAGCGTGGGAAGATAGGTAACAATGTGCAAATATTGACTAAATAAATTTGGATGAATAAGTGCTGTGAAGGAAGTAAGACGGCAGTAGAATGGAGAGGATCATGGTGCCTAGGACTGGCCCTATCCTAGGAAGGCTGAGGCGGGGAGGATTCCTGAGCTGAGCTGTGTTGTTGGAGGAGTGGGCCAGTAACGATGTGGGCTCAGGGAACAGAAAGTTAAGGGTTTTCAGACTGGAGTGAGTTTGGTATGTGTGAACCAAGAGCAGCCAGTGTGTCTAGATCTTAGAGAACAATTGTATGTTGACCTCGTTTGTATTAAGAACTAAGTTATTTTATTTACTTACTTTTATTATTTTGAGACAGTCTCACTCTGTCATCCAGGCTGGAGTGCAGCGGTATGATCTTGGCTCACTGCAACCTCCGCCTCCTGGGTTCACACCATTCTCCTGCCTCAGCCTCCTGAGTAGCTGGGACTACAGGCATCCGCACCACGCCTGGCTAAGTTTTGTATTTGTAGTAGAGACGGGGTTTCACCATGTTGGCCAGGCTGGTCTCCACCTCCTAACCCCAGGTGATCTGCCTGCCTCAGCCTCCCAAAGTGCTGGGGTTACAGGCGTGGGCTACCTTGGCCAGTTGTTTTTTTCTTTTTTTGGAGACAGGGTCTCCTCTGTTGCCTAGGCTGGAGTGCAGTGGCACCATCTTGGCTCACTGCAATCTTCTCTTCCTGGGTTCAAGTGATTCTCATGCCTCAGCCTCCCAAGTAGCTGGTATTAAAGGCGTGCACGACCATGCCCAGCTAATTTTTGTAATTTTAGTAGAGATAGGGTTTCAGTTTCACCATGTTGGCCTGGCTAGTCTCAAACTCCTGGCCTCAAGTGATCTGCCCACCTTGGCCTTCCAAAGTGCTTGGATTACAGGTGTGAACTACCACACTGGCCATATTTTACATTTTAACACAACCACATTTTATTTTTCTTTATCAGTTATCTTTTCAATCACCCCCAAACCTAATGACTAAAAGAGCGGCCATTTATTTCAGTGTGTGCTTTACTCACTGGACAGTTACCTGTCCCTCTGAATGGCCTCATGCATGTATAGGGAAGCTCTGCCTCTGCAGGCTGGCTGGCTGCTGCGGCAACTAGGGGGCCACTGAGCCAGGAGTCATTCATCAGTGAGCCGGCGAGCCTGGGCTTGTTCTCATGGAGGACTTAGGGTTCCGGGAGAGTGGAGCAGAGGTGTGTAACATTCCTTGAGGTGGAGGCTCTGAATTGGCGCAGTGTCACTTTCTCTGTATTCTATTGGCTACAAGACTAGCCCAGGTTCAAGGGGTGGGAAATAGATGAGTTTCCATGGGAGGAACTGCAATGTCAGTGCACTGAGATGTGCCTACAAGGAGGGCTGGAGGATTGGTCCATGCTTGCAATCCATCCCATTTCGCCTTATGCTTGGTGCTTTTCTTCTATACTTTAGGTGTAAGAAATTACAATCCTGTATGATCCAACATTTTACAGTTTTGCCTTTTCATATTTAGGTCTTTCAGTGTTTACATATTATTTTAAAAAATTGAGAACAGCACGATAAACATGAGGAAAAATGAAGTTTCAACAACTGACAGTGGGGGATGTTAAAAGGGTTAGAGGCTGTGCACGTGGCAGAGCAGGGGCTATTTGGGGAATCTTTGTATCTTCAGCTCAGTTTTACTGTGAGCCTAAAACTGCTCTAAAAATAGTCTGTTAAACAATTGTATTACCATAATATGACTCATCTTCATTATGACAGTAATGTGTGAAGGAGACATACAGGAAGACAGGAGCTGTGTGAAGTGCAGAAATCAGTGAACACCTTCTTAAAAAGTGCTTCAAACCAGAGGCAGGATTGTATACTTGTCAGGCTGTGGCCTTTGGACCAGTGGTTCTGAAGAATAGTTAAGCCTTTGCTGCTATTGTTTGTAGCTGTGCCAACCTTACGCAGATTACTCAACATCTTTGAGGTTTGGCCTCTTTATAAAATGGTATAATAATCTTTATATATCTCTTGAGAATTTTTGAATGAAATGAAATATGCATATCACCTAGCATGGTGCAAGGCCTGTAAAATAAATGTTAGCCTATTTTAGAAGTAGTTTTCCACTCTTCTGTTAATCTCCAATTAAGATGAGGACCTCTGTAGGTCTTTTGCAGAGTTAATTGTTCCTACCATTTCTTCTTGGCCTTCAGTTACCTCCCTGATGCTGTTTTCTATGAACATTCTTTTTGAATCTTCTGGGTTTGTCTGACTGGAGTGGTTATTTGGCAATCGGTTAAGAGCAGCTGGTTGGCTGACCTTGGGCTTTTGAGATCCTTATGTTTGAAACCATGGCAGGCATCCAGATCGCATCAAGCCACTCTCAGGTGTGTGTGTTCCTAATCACAGCCTGAACTTTAGAATTGGGCACGTCCTGACTGGAGTGAGCAGAGAAAGGGAGAATACTTTAGGGAACAATGTGAAAGAATCAGATCTGAGGAATAAGAAGGTGGGGGAGGGAATAAACATTTCTCCAGCGTCTGTTCTGTGGCAGGGTATAGACTAGAAGGCAAAGGCTACCCGGAGCGTGCCAGGTTGAAGATGGTGGGCCATTTGGCAAGGGAGTTGGGTCATGCCTTCTCATAGATCGAGTGGAGGACAGCTCTACAGCTTTACCAACTTTAGGAGGAATACATTTCTTTTATGGCTTGACTTAAAACAATAACCCAAGTCATCGTTATACTTTTCTTCCTAGGTTTGTCAGTGGCCCAGCGGAAATTTGCTCATTCACTCAGAGACTTTAAGTTTGAGTTTATCGGTGATGCTGTGACAGATGATGAACGATGCATAGGTAAATAAACATGAGATTTTGGTTTGTTTTCCTTTGCCATGGCCACCAGATAATCATTCCTTTCTTGTTACAGATGCTTCCTTACGTGAATTTTCAAATTTTTTGAAGAATCTGGAGGAACAGAGAGAAATTATGGTGAGTTGAGAGGGGTGTAAATTAATAAGTCAGATTTCAAGGGGGAAAAATCTGGTTTTGGAAGCTGGTTCTGGTAGAAGTTGTGATGCATTTATCTCTGAGTACAGTAGTGCATTGTAATGGAAAGATGAGGTTTCAGGAGCCCTGATTTCTAGTTCCATGAGGGGACTGACCACGGTCAGAACTTGGAGAAGCTGCAGGACCTCCACCAAGGCCTTGCTTTTGCATCTGTAGAGTGGACAGTGGGACTACATCACTGCTTTCTAGCTTTTTGTTGCAGCAGAGCACTTTCAGTTATGTAGACTCTCATGCAGAAGCTTAATATATTAGGGGAATAAAAGCAGAAAAGCTTACGTAGAAGCAGAGGACAGCTGGGCGATGTTAGCTCCTGACTCATACCCCTGTAGATTTCTAGGCTGCGTGGAAAGGGAGAGAACCTGGGCCTTAGAGGTCTTTGAGATCCCACTTTGCATCAAGATTCATGATCATAACAAGAATAAGAAGAACTACCCTTGGCCAGGCGTGGTGGGTCATGCCTGTAATTCCAGCCCTTTGAGAGACTGGGTGGGTGGATTGCACAAGCTCAGGAGTTTGACACCAGCCTGGCCAACATGGTAAAACCCCATCTCTACAAAAATACAAAAACTAGGCTGGGTGCAGTGACTCATGCCTGCAATCCCAGCACTTTGGGAGGCTGCTGTGGGCAGATCACCTGAGGTCGGGAGTTTGAGACCAGCCTGACCAACATAGAGAAACCCCGTATCTACTAAAAAAATACAAAATTAGCTGGGCGTTGTGGCACGTGCCTGTAATCCCAGCTACTCGGGAGGCTGATGCAGGAGAACCTTGAACCCAGCAGGTAGATGTTGTGGTGAGCCAAGATCGCACCATTGCACTCTAGCCTGGGCAACAAGAATGAAACCCCGTCTCAAAAACAAAACAAAAAAAACCCAAAAAAAACTAGCCAGATGTGGTGGCCTATGCCCGTGGTCCCAGCTACTCAGGAGGCTGAGGTGGAAGGATCACTTGAGCCCAGGAGGCTGAGGTTGCAGTGAGCTGAGATTGTGCCACTGCCCTCCAGCCTGGGTGACAGAACAAGACCCTGTCTCAAAACAAAACAAAACAAAAACTGTCCCCCATGGAGTGCTCTTCATATGCAGTGCTGTGCTGAGTGCCTTAAGTGTATGATCTCAATTAACACGCACTCAGATGTAAATTTGGGAGTTACTGAATAATTGCCTGCTTTTCTGAAAAGCTTACATTACCTTCCTAATGATATTCTTTAATTAAACCAGATTTACAGCAGAATTGCTACTAGGTTATGACACACTATCTATTGTCACCATTTATTTCAGGCTTAAAAAAAATACAGATTCAGGCTGGGCGAGGTGGCCCATGCCTGTAATCCCAGCAGGCCAAGGTGGGCGGATCACCTGAGGTTAGGAGTTCGAGACCAGTCTGGCCAACTTGGTGAGACCCCGTCTCTACTAAAAATACAAAAAATTAGCTGGGTGTGGTGGCATGCACCTGTAATCCCAGCTACTTGGGAGGCTGAGGCAGGAGAATCACTTGAACCTGGGAGGTGGAGGTTGCAGTGAGCCAAGAGTACACCACTGCACTCCAACCTTAGCAACAGAGTCGGACTCTGTCTCAAAAAAAAAAAAAAAAAAAACAACAACAACAAAAAAAACAGATTCTTTTTTCTATATTCTTGAAAATAAGTACTGTCTAGAATTATGTTACAGTGTGTGTGTGTGTGAGTGGGTTTAGATGTGGTAGAAATAATACTGGACATATTAGCTAAGTTGGTTTACCTTGACTGCGTGCCAGTGTATTAGTCTGTTCTTACACTGCTATGAAGAAATACCTGAGACTGGGTAATTTATAAAGGAAAGAGTTTTAATTGACTCACAGTGCTGCATTGCTGGGGAGGCCTCGGGAAACTTAGAATCATGGCGGAAGGCAAAGGAGAAGCAGGCACCTTCTTCACAAGGCGGCAGGATGGGCTGAGTGCAGGCGCGGGAAATGCCAGATGCTTATAGAACCATCAGATCTCACAGGAACTCACTATCATGAGAACAGCATGAGGGAAACCACAAGTTACCTCTACCTGGTCCTGCCTTTGACATGTGGGGATTATGGAGTTTACACTTTCAGGTAAGATTTGGGTGAGGGGACAGAGCCAAACCATATCAGCCAGGAGCTGTTCTAAGCTATTTACCTAATACAAAGTCACTGAATTCTCACATCAACCCTATGAGATAGATTCTGCTATTGTTCCCCATTTAACGGATGAGGAAACTGAGGCACTTTGCCTTGCCCTAGATTACATGGCATCTAGGAGGTAGAGCTGGTTTGTGTTAAGAAGCTGGCACTCTGAACTACCCTCCCTGTCACTGCAACTGGCTTCATAGGTGTCACTCTAATTTCCTGGGTGGTGGCTGGTGGGTGTTTATGTTGGGTAAGGCTGCAGGAAGACACTGATTTGGATTTAAAAAGTGACAGAGGGCCAGGCATGGTGGCTGATGCCTGTAATCCCAGCACTTTGGGAGGCTGGGGTGGGTGGATCACCTGAGGTCAGAAGTTTGAGACCAGCCTGGCCAACCTGGTGAAACCCTGTCTCTACTAAAATTACAAAAATTAGCTGGGCATGGTGGTGGGCACCTGTAATCCCAGCTACTCGGGAGACTGAGGCAGGAGAATCACTTGAACCCGGGAGGCGGAGGTTGCAGTGAGCTGAGATCGCGCCACTGCACTCCATCCTGGGCAACAGAGCAAGACTCCATCTCAAGGAAAAAAAAAAAGTGACAAAGGCATATGTCCTCAAAAGCCGTAATGTAATTTGCACTCATTCCTAAATTTTGAGGTAATTTGTGTGTATAGAATGTAGATACTGTAGAGGGTATGTGAAGACCCGTGGTCCCATGAGGTTTTTCTGGCATACACTGACAGATTCAATCATTATTCATGTGATCCTGTAGTCATCAATTTTTCAGCTATTTAGGAAAGACTAAATAAAATGGTGAATAAAAATAGCGTCGTGATGTCACCTTTCTAGTACATGGAGTAGATGTGTGGGCTGGTGAGGTACGTGTTTTTAGTTTACGTTAAGAGTGTCAATTTTTCGTTCTTAACCCTCTTTGACAGTTGTACTTTCCTGGCATCCTGAACATTTAGCACATACCTATTGATCTCTTTTTATGTTCCAGTTGCTGTTGAGAAACTCAGGACATAGGTAAGGGCAAAGAAAGCAAAAGTCCCTGTCTTCATGGAGGTTCGATTCTAGGCAGGGGTAGTGAAGTAGAAATAAACCTGTAATCCATTGGCAGGCAGTGAAAAATGCTACAAAACAGTACAGGGCAAGGAGCCAGGTGGGGCGGGGCCACAGCATATCTGGAGTGGTGAGGTGCTGACTACCTTTTCAGTAGGGTACTGCACAAAGGGCATCATCCTGGTGTCTGGAGGAAGAGTTCCGAGCAGAGTGGTGCTGGATTTTAGCTCTGCAGAAATAGTGTGTGACCACTGTCAGGCTCAGTATTCTGTTTCTGTTTTAGGTTCCTTGAAATGGAGTGATGAGGTCCAAAAACGGGAACATGGTATTGGCTCCAGGCTGTGTGGAGTAGACAGCATGGTTTGCAGAGCTGTTGTTAGCCAACTGACTGGTTTAATCTCCAGCTGTGATGGAGGTTGATAGAGTCTCTGTGTTAGATGAGGTTGGGTTCCCGTGCAGGGTAGGAATGAGAATAGGGTGGTGTCTGTATAAGGCCATGAACCTTAGAGAGGAGTGCTGTGGTGTGTCACACACAACCCATTGTGGGAACAGAAACACCTGCTGGAAAGCAGGACGCTGTCCAAAGCTGGGATGGGTGGTAGCCACGGCCAACCACGGAATTAACAGGACACCTCCTAATGCTTTCTTCCTTTTTAGCTTGGAAAATTTCAAACATGTACCAAAGTTGAGAGAAATATACAATGAAACTACATGGACTCAACACCCAGCCTCAGACCAGTCTCATTTCTCCTGTGATCCTTACTCCCCCTGGCCCCCTGCTATCCCCATTATTTTGACAGAAAGCCCAGTTTCATTCACAAATACTTCAGTATATATCTCAAAAAGCGGACACTTAAAAAAACACAGTGTCTTTATCACAATCAGCAATTTCTTAATTTTATGAAAAATTAGGTCATATTCAAGTTTTCCTGATACTCATTCAAATTCTGTCTTTCCCTTCCCCAATAACAGTTGGTCTGTTTGAATCTGAATCCGAACATATTACATTTAATTGATACATTTCCAAGTCACTTTATAGGCCCTTCTCCCCATCTGCTTTTTTTCCCCTTTACAAGAATTCCTGATCCTTTTATATTTGCCTCAGAAACCTTTAAAATAGTACTTTCCTAAGTTATCAGTGAGTTGGAATAATGAAATTAGTAAAAGTTGAAAAGTTGGACACTTAACCCATATTGACATTATTTAGGTACTTCTCATCTTGATAGTCACTGATCACTTTTTTTTAAGTGGAATCACTGTGGCTACCTTTGTTTATTTAAATACCTTTGAATACGTCCTAAAACATAACTGATGCATTACTAAACATTTACCTGAAACTTTTGGGTCAGAATAGATACTTGCCTTAAGAAATTTCCAGTGTGATACTGGAGAATAAGTGGGAAAGAGCTAATTAAAATAGCCTACACTAAGTGCTTCCCAAGACAAGGAATGGGAAAAGAAAACAATATACAAAGTACGCCAGCAAAGATAATGTGACTCACATGGAGTGGGCAGCCCCTAAGCTTGTGGTTGTTAGGAAAGGGTTCATGGGGTGGAGACACAGCAGAGGGCCTTTGTATAGTTTAGCAAGCCCATACCTCCGACACTGGTACAAGGAGAAAAGGAATGTCTTTAAGCAGCTAAAATGGTTGCCAGTACATTCTGAGAACTTTGAAAGACTCTTGTTTTACTTAAAAAATTGTTTTAACTTAAAAGTTTTACAAACCATCAGCATGTTAAAAGCCACAGATGAAGAAAGGAATGCAAAATGACTATAAAATGGAGGTAGAAATAGTCTGAAAGTGGTTCCCAGGATTTAATAGTGGTCACTTAATTTTTTTTTTTTTCTTGAGACGAGTCTTGCTGTGTCACCAGGCCTGAGTGCAGTGGTGCGATCTCGGCTCACTGCAACCTCCGCCTCCCCGGTTCAAGTGATTTTCCTGCCTCAGCCTCCCGAGTAGCTGGGACTACAGGTGTGCACCACCAAGCCCAGCTCATTTTTATTTTCAGTAGAGATGGGGTTTTACCATGTTGGCCAGGATGGTCTCGATTTCTTCACCTTGTGATCTGCCTGCCTCAGCCTCCCAAAGTGCTGGGATTATAGGCATGAGCCACCGCACCCAGTCCCCTTAATCTTTAAAGGCAATTAGTTTAGTATTTTCTGAAATCCTAAATTGAATAAAGGTGCAGCATAATATTAATAATTGGAGATTCATAATTAAGACTGAGTCATTAAAATGTTAAAACTATATCTGTATTTTAGAAGGCAAACAGTAATGCCAAATATTTTTAAAAACTTTCTGAATCTTAAGGGTAAGATGGGACTTCAGGTTTAAGGGATAAAGTCATCTATGTGGATGCTCAGCAATCCCTGTTGGTTTTGAGCCACCAGTTCATACATATGTTCATACGCCTCATCTCTATAGCTAAATAGGCTGTATTAGGTATACGGTTCAACAAACAGTGTGTGCCTGCCACATGCCAAGCACTGTGCCACATGCTATAAAGATAAAGACATAAGGCCTGCCCTTCAGTAGTGAGTCATCCATTAGAGGAGATGGCTGAAAGAAGGCATGTAATTTCCAACATGCTTCGTAGTAATCAAGTGATTGAGGAATTCAGGGAAGGCATCTTGGAGAGGTGATATCTGGGCTGAGTTGAAGGATGACTCTTAGCTATGTCTAATTTCCTCCTTGAGGGAAAACTGTTGAAATTTCAAAAACAGGGAAGGCTATGTTTGCATAGCCCCTTCCTTCTCCCCCGACAATGTCCAGCTTTGTTCCTACTAAAATGAATTGTTGGAGAGAGAAGTAGAGCAATTGCCAGTCTAAGAAAAAAAAGTCAGTGTTTCCCTCCACCCTCAAAGAAGTCTAATTTCTATGAATATACACGCCTCACCCTTTAAAAAGTCAGATTGGCTTTTTCAGGACAGTGTTTTTTTTTTTTTTTTTTTGGAGATGGAGTTTCGTTCTTATTGCCGAGGCTGGAGTACAGTGGCGTGATCTCGGCTCACTGCAACCTCTGGCTCCTAGGTTCAAGTGATTCTCCTGCCTCAGCCTCCCGAGTAGCTGGGATTACAGGCGCCTGCCACCATGCCTAGCTAATTTTTTGTATTTTATATATATATATTTTTTGAGATAGAGTCTTGCTCTGTCACCCAGGCTGGATCTCAGCTCACTGCACCCTCCGCCTCCCAGGTTCAAGTGATTCCTCCTCAGCCTCCTGAGTAGCTGGGACTACATGCACGTGCCACTACGTCCGGCCAATTTTTTGTATTTTTAGTAGAGACAGGGTTTCACCATGTTAGCCAGGTTGGTCTCGATCTCCTGACCTTGTGATCTTTCTGCCTTGGCCCCCCAATAGTGCTGGGATTACAGGCGTGAGCCACCGCGCCCAGCCAATTTGTTGTATTTTTAGTAGACATGAGGTTTTGCCATGTTGGGAAGGCTGGTCTTAAACTCCTGACCTCAGGTGATCCACCGGCCTCTATTTCCGAAAGTGCTGGGATTACAGATGTGAGCCACCGCACCTGGCCAGGACAGTGTTTTTGAGTGGGTAGTTTTTGCTGATAATGTTGCCACCCTTGACTGTGGAGGTGAAGAACTCAACCTGGGGAGCCGGATCTGATACAGTGAGTGGCTGCAACTGCTGTACTCACTTCTGTGCGTGTTCTCAGAGGAAAGGGCTGTTGTGGTGTGTTGCTGCCAGAATTCCAGAGATGTTCTCTCTGGCATGGCAGGACATGTTGTACTTATCTGAGGTGGGCAGCTGTCCAGGAATCTAAGGACTTTTAAAATAGTGCTGTAGTTTATGTTGTTCTTTTAAAAGCCCTTCATATTGCGTTTACTTCTTTACATGTATTCTTTTATCAGATCATTGAGTTTCATCCCTTGCCTAAAATGGTTGCTCAGTTTCTCAGGATTCTGGCAAATAAGGGCAATTGGTCGAGGCCCAGAGGTTCACGAAAGCTTGCGGGGAAGCAGGAGTGCCAGGAGAGAGAAGGCGGAGCTTGCCCGATGATGCACAAAAGGTGCCTGAGATGGAGCTGTTCCACCTCTCTCATCCCAGGGGTGCTGGGGGCAGACTGGGCTGCTAAGCAGATGTGCGGAAGTATCTTGTCCACGGCCGCACCCCTTTCCCCATTTGGGCAGGAAGGCCCTTTGCCTATGCAGACTCTTCAGGCTTTGGAGACCCTTTTCTCTGTTGCTTTCCTCTACCACACACTTGACCTTTGTGAAAATACCAGGCCAGGGAACACTTCCTGGGTGACCTGCCCTAAGCTTTTGCCCCCATAGGGAAGGTACTAAGCTGCTGCCTACCAAAGACTTTTGTTAGTAGTTCAGATGGTTGGTCACAGGCAAGATGTGATGCCTGCTCTGTCAGCCCTGGCCTCTGCTTCAGTAGACCCGCTTCTCATCATCCTTTCATGCTCTCAAATCTCTTCCATAACTTCTTGGACTTCTGACATGGATTTCTGTTCCGAACTATTAATTGGGTTGGTACAAAAGTAATTGCGGTTTTTGCCATTTTTTAAAAAAATGGTCAAAACCACAATTCCTTTTTTTTTTTTTTTGGGAGCCTGGCTCTGTCTCCCAGGCTGAAGTGCAGTGATGGGATCTTGACTCACTGCAACCTCTGCCTCTCATGTTCAAGCGATTATCCTGCTTCAGCCTCTTGAGCAGCTGGGAGTACAGGCACTTGCCACCACACCCGCCTAATTTTTGTATTTTTTGTAGAGACGAGGTTTCACCATGTTGGTCAGGCTGGTCTTGAACTCCTGACCTCACGTGATCTACCCGACTTGGTCTCCCGAAGTGTCGGGATTACAGACCTGAGCCACCGCACACGGTTGAAACCACAATTAACTTTTGCACTTACCTAAATATTTTTTTAAAAGTGTTTCAGAGTATTACTAAAAGAATATATATTGGTTAAAATGAGTTAAATGCATTCCATGTATTAGGAGAAAATATGCTATTCTTTCTTTAGTATGCCCTAGAGCTCTTGTCAAAGTATGGTCCCTGGTCCAGCATCACTTTAGGAACGTACTAGAAATGCACATTCTCAGGCCCACCCCAGAACTACTGAGTCAGAAATCCTGGGATGAGTTCTGTCAGCTGGTCTTTCATGAAACTCTCCAGGTGATTCTTAAGCAGGCTGAAATCAGCTGCTGGCTTGGGGTGCTAGTGAAATCTTGGCTGGCAATCCTTTCCTTAGGGCTAGACTGTCTGGAAATTGGAAACGCTCTAAATTGTTTTGTGATGACTGTGTCCGTGTCAGGAGGCTAAAATAGTGATCGAAAGCATAAGCTTTCACTTCTCATTTCCAAAGGATTTGAGACTATAGCTGGTTTGTGTTAATGGAATAAGTTTAGTAGGATTTTTAGTGTTACTTACTTTGTATTTAATATTGCTTGTGAGTTCCTATAGGATGATAAGTACCTAAGGCATTAGATGCCATTAAAAAGATTATGCCTTTAGTTTCATCTTATTATACTTATAATGTTTTATGTGGCATGTGAAGCTTGTTTTAATCATTTATTTTACAGTTTCTGTGGATTTCTGTTGGCAGGCACATTCAGAATGGGGGAAATTCATCTTGAACTTATTTGTGAAAACATTTCTCAGTTTGGTTTAAAAGTTGTCAGTGACCTAATTTTATGAAGACTTTTTCCTCCTTGGAACTGATCTTTACAATTGGACAGCCTTGCTTTTTCTTACAATTCTCTTTTTCCCATAAGCCTATTATTTAGTCGGATAGGGATGTCTTTGTAAAGCCTGTTCTTCAGGAATGTACCTTTTGAGAGTTTAATTTACTGACTGAGAATCCTATAGAGATTACAGTCAGGAATAACTCAAATCAAAATTCTAAAATGAGTGAAGATTGTCTTAGGCAGGAGGCCTGTCTCCTTCTTGGACCCCTTTCCCTGCAAGTCCTTGCCCTGTGACTCAGTGTCCTCTCTGTTGGTGACTCATTATCATCTGTGGCCTTCCAGCCTTGTCATCATCAGATGCTACTTCCCTGTTGAAACTTACATTTCCTGAATTTCTTATCCTTAGGGTGTATTCTGTGCTTCTGAGGAATCAGCCAACTCTGTACTCTTCTTCCCCCTGACTGCCCCAACATACACACACCCACTCACCCACACACACGCAAGGGACCCTAGAATCTAACTAGCCCATTCATTTAATTGTCTAATCCAGGGGAGTGATTCCATTATTGGGAATGTGTGCAGCTGAGTCTACTGTTTCACTAGGAAAATATTTTGGGATGAGCCAAGGTACCTATGATCAGTCTCTAGACCATGTCATGAAAATACTAGATGGTGTAGCCTTGGCTCTGAAAACAAAGAAGTTAGGGAAACTTATATTTGACCACTTAATTTTATTTTTTAAAAAAGAGGAGTCTGGGCGCGGTAGCTCACGCCTGTAATCCCAGCACTTTGGGGAGGCTGAGGCGGGTGGATCTTGAGGTCAGGAGTTCAAGACCATCCTGACCAACATGGTGAAACCCTGTCTCTACTAAAAATACAAAAATCAGCCGATTGTGGTCGCGGGACCTGTAATCCTAGCTACTCAGGAGGCTGAGGCAGGAGAATTCCTTGAACCCAGGAGTTGGAGGTTGCAGTGAGCTGCTGAGATCACACCACTGCACTCCAACCTGGGCAACAGAACAAGACTCCGTCTCAAAAAAAAAAAAAAAAAAAAACCAATTGTGAAGGGTGGAGTTACTTGATTTACATCACTAAATAAGTTCGTGACAGAGATGAAAGTAGACTCTTTCACATCTTCTGGTATCCTAAAGACATTATGCTTTGGCCTTTTCTCTTCGTAAGACATAATATTTTTCCTTCCACCTTTGAACATTAGTGAAATGGTTATGTATCTTATAGTTGCTGTCCACCAGGCAGCAGTCATGAAAGGGACATGAGGTTACTTCTCTTTTACTCTTTGGACAAATGTAGCTCCTCAGTATTTCAGTCCACAGACCACTTAAGGCAGAAAAATGAATCCTGGTGGTTGTTTTGAAAACCTTCCATTGAGACCTGCTTAGGTCAAGGAAGTGCTGGTATCAGTATCCAAAGAGTGGGTACCTGCCATCATCTTGGAAGAAAATCCTGAATACAAGAATGGAGCTCCTTAAGAGCACCCCTTGAAGAAATAATGCATCTCCAGTGTTCTCAGTTGCACAGAGGAAAATATATGTGGTGATACAGTTTGGCTCTGTGTCCCCACCCAAATCTCACCTTGAATTGTAATCCCTGTGTGTTGAGGGGGGGACCTGGTAGGAGGTGACTGGGTCATGGGGGCGGTTTTCCCCATGCTGTTCTTGTTATTGTAAGGGAGTTCTCATGAGAGCTAATAGTTTAAAAGTGGCATTTTCCACTGAACTTGGTTTCTCTCCTGCCACCATGTAAGATGTGCCCTGCTTCCCTTTCACCTTGTGCCATGATTGTAAGTTTCCTGAGGCCTCTGCAGCCATGTGGAACTGTGAGTCAATCACACCTCTTTTGTTTATAAATTACCCAGTCTCAAGTAGTAACTTCACAGTAGTGTGAAAACAGACTAATACATGTGGGGAAAACGAGATTTTGATGACTGAGATGAAAAGTCATTCAGAAGAGTTGGACTCTGAAGAAGTTTTGGAAATAACAAATGTAGTTTGCTTACTTCTTTATGCACAAGAGGGACACATGATGAAAACATACCTTTCAAAGAGCTTTTTCAGTATATATAAAAGTGCTAAGTGTTATGCTATTATTTCAAGATTAGCAGGATTTTTTTATGGTAGGATATAAAATAATGGAGTGTTTTACAGTTGGTGATTAGATTCAATGATATATATATTAAGTTGATGGTGGAAATTGTGTTAGAGATTCAAGAAAATGCCAGTGTAGTGGGAAAATATGGTCTCGAAGCTGTGGCAGCCATGGGCACCTGTCAGATAGAGGGAGGAGGAGTGACATTGACTATCATCAGGCCCAGCCGCTCTGTGGGTGTTAGTGTGAAAGCCACGCCTCCCACGTTCTGCCTGTCTGTCTGTTTTCTGTTGCTTATAACATAATACCTGAAACTAGGTAAATAAAAGGAATTTGTTTCTTACAGTTATGGAAGCTGAGAAGTCCAAGGTTGGGAGACTCAGGTCTCTCTTTGTTTTTCTTTCTGTAAAGCCACCAGTCCACTCCTGTGATAACCCATTAATCCATTAACTCATTAGGCTGGGAATGGTGGCTTACACCTGTAATCCCAGCACTTTGGGAGGTGAGGCACGAGGATTGCTTGAGCCCAGGAATTGAAGACCAGTCTGGGCAACATAATGAGACCCTGTTTCTGCGGGGGCAGGGGGAAGCCAGGTGTGGTGGTGGCGCGCACCTGTAGGCCCAGCTACTTGGGAGATTGAGGTAGGAGGATCGCTTGAGCCTGGGAGGTTGAGGCTGCAGACAGCCATTTTTGTGCCACTGCTCTCGAGTCTGGGTGACAGAGTGAGAGACCCCATCTCAAAAAAATTAATAAAATTCATTAACCCATTAATTCATCAGTGGATGAATCCATTCATGTTTTAAGGCCCCACCTCTCAATAATGCCAGATTGGGGATTAAGTTTCAACTTGTTTGAATGTCCCAAGCCTTCTAATGGCAGCGTTGTCAGACTTTCCCCAGAACAGCACTGCAGCCTAACACACACACACACCCACACACCCCCACCCCCACCCACACCCATGCTTTCCTTCCCTGTCTCCTTCCCCTGGGTCAGACCTGTATCACTGTCTGACGGCCCCTCCAGTCTTCCCTGGCCCCTTCCCCATTTTCTCTCACAGATGTTTCCCCTAGTAAATTTCTTGTATGTCTCATCCTGTCTTGGTGTCTGCTTCGTAGAGGACCTGGACTAACAAAAATGAACTGTTTTGAACAAAAGATTCAGGGTACTTAGCATTGTCATTCATCGGTTCCTTTTATCACTATAAGCAGAAAATGTTGCTTTTGTGTAGAAATGCTGTTCTTTAAATTATCTAAATTTATAGGAGAATCCCACTTCATTTACAAACAAACATTTTGATTGCCTACTATGAGCTACCGTGTTCTTACAACTGAGGATACAATGAGGAAACCCTTGTCCAGAGTGCTCAGCTAGTGGCCACCTGGTAGAGAATGAGTTCCCAAGAGTCTCTCAACCCCGCACCCCTCCTTTTTTTACTGTTGACTGCCACCTTTTTCTCTTACCCTGGGCATCACAGATGGGCTGGAAAGAAAAGCTTTTGTCATTGATCAAAGCCTTTCTTTTCTGAATGTTTCTTTTCTTCTCTCAATTTTTTTTTTTCCTTTTCCTTTTTCTTTTTCCTTTTCCTTTTCTTAAGTCTTGCTCTGTTGCCCAGGCTGGAGTGCAGTGGCAGGATCTTGGCTCACTGCAACCTCTGCCTCCTGGGTTCCAGAGATTTTCCTGCCTCAGTCTCCCTGAGTAGCTGGGGTTACAGGCATGTGCCATCATGCCTGGCTAAATTTTGTATTTTTAGTAGAGACAGGGTTTCATCATTTTGGCCAGGCTGGTCTTGAGCTCCTGACCTCAGGTGATCTGCCTGCCACGGCCTCCCAAAGTGCTGGGACTACAGGAATGAGCCACTGCACCTGGCCTATTTAATTTTCTTGGTTCAACAGTTTATTGCCTTAGTATGCACGAGGTTCCATTTCTGACTGTGCCACTGAGTCATACCATTCACTTCAGAAACTAAAATGTTCTCTTATGTAAAACTAAAAAAAATCAAAATTCTGCCTCATGAAACTTTCATTTCTATGCGATTTTTATTTCCTCTCATAATATTCTTCCCAAGTATTTATTTTGTTTAAAATATTGAAGCGAGGTTCTTACTGTCCCTATGCACAGAGGGAAGGAAGATCAAGTTTCAGTATCTGCATGTCCTTATTAGGCAGACTCATTCCTTAAATGCTCAGTAGCTTTTGTTTTATGATTCTTGTTTTTTCCTAAGCATACTTAAAAACAAATCTTTACAGGTAGATTGTGTTTGATTTAAATAATCTGAATAAAATTTCTGCTTTCTTTTTTCAGTCAATGTCCTTCAGAATGGATTCTAGCTTTTCTTTTGTGGGAGGCAAACACACTCTAACATACTTGTTCATAGAACATAGACACTAAGAGAATCGTAGACTTTGGTGATATGTTGACCTAATTTTTTTTTTTTTTTTTTTTTTTTTTTTTTTTGAGAGAGCCAGCTCATAGGAAGATATTCAGGGAATTAAATCAGAGACCAGAAGTTGTTAGAATTTCAGCCTTAATCCTCTTATTTAATAGGACTAGGTTTCAAGTTTTTCACAGTTCAGGATTGAAAGTTGATGAAATTCTTACTGGGGACATTTTATTCTTGGATTATCTGTATGAAAGCAGAAGTGTGATAATGGAACTAGTCAATTTGGGATATATAGTTTGTAGCTCATTATGCGAGTCTTCTTTAGTCTGAATCAGGCATTCAACAGCCATTTCCTATTAATTGGCTCCTGATTTTCAAGTTTAAAACCTGTGGAATTAATTTATAGCACCTGAGCACCTATGTCCCAGTTAGAGCTTTGCGCATGGGTTCATTAAATCTAAGTACTAAGTTAGCTAGTACTTAGCTAATGAGTTTGAGCTATTACCATTATAAAATTGAATTTCATTTTTACATTATTTTCTCTACTGGGAAAATTAGATTAACTTGAGCTGTGCTTGAAAAGAAAATATCATAATGGGATTTGTTGGGAAGTTAAAATTGCTTCAAGTATGATGTGCCTTTTTTTTTTTTTTTAATTGTTTTAGGTAGGGAAAAAGTATTATTCCTGCCTTATAGTTGAGAATATTCAGGTAACAAAAGGAAATTGTTATTTTCTGTGATCTAAAAATAGGACTAGTTAGGGCAGAGCCAAAATGAAAACATGTTGGCCTCCTATTTTTCCCTGCTGAAGGGCTGTTATAGCAAAATTGATTGTGAAACTTTTTCACTTTTTGTCAACATTGGTCTTTTGACTCTTGTACTTTCTCTTATGTCAGGTATTAAAGTGGGGGAAGTTTACTGGCCATCTTAATCTTTCTATTAAAACTTGAGCCTAGATTGATGGGGAAGGTATAGGACGGGGAGGCTGGATAGGTGAAGAAAGAGGTACCAAAGGGTGAGTGTGGAGAGAGAGTGATGTAATCAATTGATAATGAGTTGGTTTAATTAGGGGAACTCTTGTGTTAGGAGTACAGAGAAAAGATAGTACGAAAGCATTTTGGCAAGATTGTTTATAAGGTTCTGAAATTCTTAAAAATATTAATCCTTTATTAGTCTGGATTCTCAGTTGCAAGCACTAGCTAATTTGAACATAAAGAAAATTCATTAAAGGGTATTGGGTGTCTTGTAGTATCTTTAAAAGATGTGAGGGACCGGAAAGGATGTCCAGGTTGTACCACAGAGCTGGGCTTAGAGCAGACACCTCTATTGCCACTGGATGTCGACACCACAGTTTGCACCAAGAGCCCCACTGCCCAGTGGCTGTTGGAAGAACTGCTGCCTCTGGAAATTAGACTAGTTGCTGCCACCTCGCTAGAATCTCTTTGGTCGCTGGTTTTTTTTTAAAGCACTAGCTTCTGAATCAAAGTCTTGGATGGGAGCATCTCATTAGTGGAACCCTAGCCAGGTGTCATTACCTTACTGCAAACCAGTGTCTGTCATTTTTGGCTTTTATGGTGGGAGGTGGGCTTTGCTTCAATGGGAAGGAGAATTCCTCAAACATAGGAAGGAGTTTCAAGTGCTGGGCAACCCAAAAGGACTGATGATCATTTATGTGCCTGATTGTAAGACAACATTATTTTCCCAGAAGATTAAACATAATACAATTCTTTTAGACAACTTGAACATGTATACTTTTAGGTATGCATATGTACATCTGCTAGATAATCAGATATCTGCCTTCATCATTTACTTGATTAAATATGTGTCCACATTTAAAATTAAATAGGCAAAATCCGCCTATATTTTAGAAATATTTTCCCCACTTATTTAATAAAAAAATTTGTCTCAACTCTTGGCACCTTTGAGATTAGTATATTTGTCATGGGTACATTCTGATTTTTCATACAGCTTTCCAGAGCATTGATGGCCACATCTGCCTGAGTTCTTTGAGGTATATAGCGTCTTTTAAAATCTTTCTGATGCTTTCACTGTAAATTTTATCTCAAGTCAAAAGTACATGTTAGCAGCCCATTTGGATAGTCTCTTTAAAAAACTTATTCCTGAACCTGGCACAGTGGCTTGAATCTGTAATTCCAGCTACTCAGGAGGCTGAGGCAGGAGGATTGTTTGAGACCACGATTTCGAGGCTGTAGTGATCTGTGATCACACCATTGCACTCCAAGCGTGGGTGACAGAGTGAGACCCTTGTCTCTTAAAACAAACAACAACAAAAAAACACACCAAAAACTTAACTCTGGGATGTGTTTTCATGATTTCTTTTCTTCTTCTTCTTCTTTTTTTTTTTTTTTTTTGGTCGGGGGAGGTGGTGGACAGGGTCTAACTCTGTTGCCCGGGCTGGAGTGCAGTGGGGTAGTCACTGCTCCCTGCAGCCTCAACCTCCCGGCCTCAAGCTAGCCTCCCACCTCAGCCTCCTGGCTAGCTGAGACTACAGATGCATGACACCCTGCCTGGCTAATTTTTTGTATTCTTTATAGAGATGGGGTTTATGCCTTGTTGCCTAGGCTATGATTTGCTTAATGTAACTACTGATCTTATTCCTTTTAAAGTGAGCTTTATAAAATTACTGAATACAAAAGTTTGAAGTCATCTCTGGAATTGTAACTAAATATCTTAAATTTCTTAGCTTCCCCTTGTTTTTGTAACTGAGTCCTGTTTGTAATCTCTAAGTATCTGAAACTAAATGATTAGGGCTGTTTTAGGCTAAGATTCCTCAAACAGTTGTTGACCAAAATAATGGGAAAGTCCACTCCTTTAGAAGACTCTTAAGAACTCTTACACGAGGCAAGTTTTTTTTTTTTTTCCCCAACAGATCATTTTGGGAAAAAGATTCCTTTATGTTTAGATCTATCTTGATGTATCTTGATCTATCTATCTATCTATCTATCTATCTATCTATCTATCAATCAATCAATCAATCAAGTTTCTAGGCACTGTTTAAGATTCTGTTTCAAGGAAAAATAAGAACTGTGTTTTTGCTGAATGGTTTCTTTGCTGCTGTTCTTGACATTAGAATTGGAAAATAGAATTTTCCCTAAATTTAGTTTAAAGAAATGGGAAGTATCTGGAAGATCATGGGAGAAAATAGGGGAAATATTCCTTTGTTCTCAGATTATGCATTCCTCTGGGGTCAAAAACACTTGGAATCCAGTCTTAAACTAATGAGTGTTCGGGGAACGGATGTAAAATTCCTTCTGTTTCACTGTATTCAGCCTGTCCTTGTTAGTACTGAGTAATTAGAAAGGTGTGATTTAGTAGCTATACTGATTTATTCAGTTTTACCTAGACTGAGACTTTAGAAAATGGTTACTAAAGATATCATAGGATGTAGGTATGCCTTTGTTGCGTTTTTACTGAGTGTGGGGTTATAGCCCTAAGTCCTGTTGTCTTTAGAATTGACAACATCAGAACTTAGACTTTGATCTCCAGTGTGGGGGAATGTGAGGTTGTTGGAGTGGTCCCTCCGCACAGCAGAGTCAGATTCTCTGCAGGTTGGCTGTTATTCTCAACAGATTTTTTAGCTCTAGCTTGGAGGATAGATTAAGATAACATAATTTTCCTTTCCTTTTTATACATTTAAGATCCTTACATCCGAATGTCTGACGAAAAAGGATTTCAGACTTGAGTAATGGTGGGAAACATTTTAATCCTCCACACTGTTATATAATAATCCTGCCCTTTTACTTTGAATCGTGAAGTTCTAATGGATTCTCTAGTTTGCCGTTGTAGCTTGATTCTCAAAGCCACAGCATGGAAATGTAGTTTTGTACTTCTGCGTCTCGCAGCTCATTTAGAATCCCAGATTGATGGAGGTGGATGAGGACCTCTGCTGTCCTCTTGGCTAGCTTTCTCCCAGTGCAGGCATATGTGAGAGGGTATTCCTGGTCATTGGTCCTCTAGCCTCTGCTTGGTTATGTGGAGGGAGCTGGAGGTCACCACCTTGCCAGGCAGCCTGTTTCATTATAGTTCTCTTGAGTCCCTTTGATAGGAAACCCAAATCTGCTGCTCTACAGCTTCTACCCATCAAACCTGGCTTTGCTCCCTTTAAGCAAATCAGAATAATTTTTTTTTTCTTCTCTCATGCAGTACCCATTTAAATATTTAAAGACAGCTTTCATGTTTCCACTAAATGTTCTCTTCCTCCCCACTCACATGAAACATCTAGTTTTTTTTTTATTTCTTCCTCCTAAACCTTTTTAGCATTCTGGTTACATTCCTGCTTTACCCCAGGTTAAATGACTCTTTTAAAATGTGGTAACCGTGCTGTTGAGGTAAGCTCTGATCTGATGGGGGATGCAGTCGAGTGCTTACCTTGTTTGAATTCAGGCGGTATGTGTAACCTGTGTATGTTACAGGACCAATTTGTGGCTCCATTGACTTATTAAACTTTCAGTTAATAGAACATTTTAGGAGATTTGAGCCCAGTATGAAATTCACATGACCTGTTCTCGAGACATCTTGCACACCTGGGCAATTGCCTTTCAGCATCCTGTAGATTGCTTATCGTAGGCAAATCCTAACGGCACTACTTTTGAGTCCCTCTCTTCAGCTCGAGAGCTCCTTGAACTGTGATTCTTTTATCCAGCATTCCACCTTCCTTCCCAACTTCTGATTGGCTGCAAATATTTTAAATGTATATTTTTAAAAAATACAAGATGAGCATAAGTAGAGCATTTTATTGCCATGATACTCAAGATGATCCTCTCAGGCAGGGTTTGGCAAACAGTGACTCATGGGCCTGATCTACCTTGCTTCCTCTTTTTGTAAGTCAAGTTTCGTTGGAACACACCTGGACCCATCATTCATGTGCTGTCTGTGGCTGCTTTTGTGCTACCACAGCAGAGATGAGTAGTTGGAACTGCGGCTGCATGGCTGCAAAGCCTAAATTATTTACTACCTGGTCTTTTATGGAAAAAGTTGGCTGACTCCTTCTCTGAGGAGAGAGCATCTGATTATTTTATGTTCAAGAAGCTGTCTTTTGTTTCCAAGCAGAACTATCCAAAGCCCTTTCCAAGGCTCATTAGCAAAGGCATTTTGTGACTTCTTTTCTTGGCTGGTTCAAGTAATTCATAGGAATATGATTATGTAATCTGTATGTGTGGTTATAAAATCACATTCTGTACTCGTTCTCTTATCTAATTTCTAATATGTTAGTATTTGAAAACTTTTCTCAGTATTATTGCTTCAGCCATCTCCTTGTCATTGGGAAACTGTCATCACTGTAAATTGCCTGTTAAGTTTTAGGGACGGTCCTAGATATGGTGTTCACTAGTTGCTGGGGAAGAAGAATCATGTTGCAGCATTAGGAAACATCGGTAACACTTACTACTAACAAATATTATATAATATATCTGTGAACTTATAGCAGGAACTGAGAGATTCCATGGAGCTTCCAGTCTATTTTGAGAAAAAGAAAATTCTTGTTACTCAATTGACATTGCCTTACTGAAACATTTGTTGGCCCCTTTATTATTTTGTTCTTAAATATAATTTTTAGGTTCAGTTTAGAAGTTTTAAAATCAGACTTTGCTAAAGAAGGAAAATCGTAATGAATTTTAAGCTCTTACAAGTATTTTTAATAAAAAAATTTTATTAATGAGTTGGATGTAGTGTTATTTGCCACAACTACTACTATCCTTGTTTTGGAAATTTGCTTATTGATCTGAAGACAGTAAGGCAGAAACCTTTATATTCTTCCCCCCACCCCACCCCCAAGTTGGAGTCTTGCTCTGTCACCCATGCTGGAGTGCAGTGGTGCGATCTTGGCTCACTGCAACCACTGCCTTCTGGGTTCAAGTGATTCTTCCTGCCTCAGCCTTGTGAGTAGCTGGGATTACAGGTGCCTGCCACCATGCCTGGCTAATTTTCTTGTATTTTTAGTAGAGACGGGGTTTCACCATATTGACCAGCTGGTCTCACACTCCTGACCTCAAGTGATCCACCCGCCTCTGCCTCCAAAAGTACTAGGATTACGGGGTGTGAGCCACTAAGCCTGGCCATGAAACCCTTATGTTCTTTTTCTACTCTAGCGTTAGTCTTTGGAGTTCAGACGGATATTGCATTAAATTAACTCTCCAAATGAAGGAAAAATATAATGACCTAAAATTGCTCTTGTGTAATCTTTGTAGCCTGGTTCTTTTGGTGGAAGACAGTGTTTACTCCAGAGTATGAAGTTTTGGGGTTCTTATTTTAAAAGGCCTTCATATATCCATATTACTGATAACCTACATCTACTTTCTGAGCATTTCCGGCGTCCCATTCTGATGGCTAATGGAGACCATCCGATATCTCTCGCCTTGTCTTGTGATCCTCTCTGATTTCCTCATCTGCTTTAGTGACACTGAGCTGCTCAGGTTCCGTGCCCTGAAATTGCTGTTTTCCCCTCTCCGCATGGAAGGCCTTTGCCTGGAGAACGCCTTCCCTCTGTTTCAGGCTGAGCTGTGCATGATCTCCTTCAGGAAGTCTTCTCCTACTCAGGGGACCTTCCTCCTCTGCTCCCCAGTAGCTCTACGCAGCTTGCCAGCACTTTGCCTACCACGTCATATTGTGCTGACGCGTTCACGTCTCTTAGACACACTCGCCTGGGATGAACTCAGCCACCCACCTTCTCCCTCCCTTGCTGGAGAAAATCCCGCAATAAGGCAGATGATATCTTCATCAACTCCTCCTCACCTATCTCAAAAGGCCTTCTTGTTTCTCCAAGAAGTGTTTGTCCCATTTGTAATGATTCTTTCATTCATTCTTCCTATTAGTTGGGCATGAAACTTCTCATGCCCAAACCCTCTGCAAGTGACCTTGTTTTGTGCTTTATGGGAAAAAATAGCCATCTGGTAGCAACTCTCAGCTTTTTGTCACGAAGCCCACAAATCCATTTGTACTGGCACCCCTTTTCTCCTTCTATCACAGGGAAGGAAGGATCTTGACTTCTATGACAGGCCAACCCTCCATGCACGCTCAGCATCCCATCTCCTCCCATGTCAGAGACTGTGCACCATTCTTTCTGGATTCTTCACATGGGCATTTAGACATCCTCTCATCTCTTAAATACCAGCTTTCTGTCTTAAAAGAATACATGCCTTCACTTTATGGCATGTTCTCTTTCAGCAGTCATCCTCTCTCTGTACTGCCCTGCATGGTCATTCTTTGAGGGAGGGTTGTTCCCCACATGGTCTCAGCTGTCAGTCATAAATCAGCTCCAGTCTGGCCCTTTTTGCCACCTTGCCATGGATATTGCTGAGCTCTCATTCTTTCTTTAACGTCTCTGCAGCCCACACAGCTGAACTCCTTTCTTTTTTTTTCTTTCTTTTTTTTGGGGGGAAGGGTACAGAGTTTCTTTTTGTTGCCCAGCCTGGAGTGCAGTGGCGCTGTCTTAGCTCACCGCAGCCTCTGCCTCCTGGGTTCAAGCGATTCTCCTGCCTCAGCCTCCTGAGTAGCTGGGATTACAGGCGCTGTCTGGCTAATTTTGTATTTTTAGCAGAGACAGGGTTTCTCCATGTTGGTCAGGCTGGTCTTGAACTCCTGACCTCAGGTGATCTGCCCACCTCAGCCTCCCAAAGTGCTGGGATTAGAGGCATGAGCCACCATGCCAGACCTGAACCTCTTTCTTCTTTTATCCAACACCTTGGTAACTTTCTCCAGTCTCATTGCCATAGTTTCCGTCTGTTCTTCCTTTTCCTGTTCTAAGTACTTGGTCTGAGACATTTCCATTTTTCTACTGTCCTACCTATCTACTTGCATGACTTCAAATGCCATCTACTTGCTGATGAGGACAAAAATTGGCATCTCTGACCTAGGCGTCTCTTCTAGACTGTGGACCTGTATCTCTGACAGCCCGTTTTACTAAGATCTTGGGCGTTTCTCAGCATCTTGGATTTAACATGAGCCCTTAGTGTGTGCTCCCAGCTACTTTCCCTCAAGATTTTCCCTGCTTCGGTAAATAGTGTCCTTTATTTTTTATTTTTAAATTTTTATTTTTATTTTTAGGATTTGTGAGTACATAATAGGTATATATATTTATGGGGTATATGAGATATTTTGATACAGGCATGCAATGGATAATAGTCACATCATGGAAAATAGGGTATCCATCCCCTCAAGCATTTATCCTTTGTGTTACAAAAATCTAATTATACTCTTGTAGTTATTTTAAGATGTACAATTTAATTATTTTGCCTGTAGTCACCCTGTTGTGCTATCAAATACTAGGTATCATTCATTCTTTCACACTAT
Source organism: Theropithecus gelada (assembly GCF_003255815.1). Lineage (NCBI taxonomy): Eukaryota > Metazoa > Chordata > Mammalia > Primates > Cercopithecidae > Theropithecus > Theropithecus gelada. The sequence goes on from NC_037672.1 coordinate 144,850,555, forward strand.
TTTTTTGTACCCATTAACCATCCCTACCTCCCCCCTACTATACTTCCCAGCTTCTGGTAACCATCCTTCTACTCTCTATCTCCATGAGTTCAATTGCTTTGATTTTTGCATCCCACAAATAAGTGAGAGCATGTGATGCTTGTCTCTCTGTGCCTGGCAATAACTAGTATTGTTATCTCTTCATTTGTTCATGCCAGAAATCTGGGAGGGATCCTGGAAATCTTCACCTTTTCCATTCGGTCAATCTCTCATTACTTTGACTCTACCTGCAAATATCTCTCAAATCTGTCTACTTCTCTTTACTTCTGTTATTGGTTGCCTTCATTTGAACCACCACCATCTCCTCCTGTACCACTCTAGAAGCCTCCTAACGAGTCTGTCTTCCAGTTTTCTGTACCTCTCATCTCTCCCTCAGCAGCCAGAGTAATCTTGAAAAGCTTTAATTATCATTGTCAATTCACTGCCTAAAAACCTCCTGTGGCTTTGCATTGTACCCCAAATAAAATGCTAACCCTTTCCCAGAGCCCACAAGGCCCAGCACGCTCTGATTCCCTGCCATCACTCAGCTCTGCGGGCTCACTTAATTGCTCCTTATGCTTCAGCCATTCTGGCCTTTTGACATTCCCTGTAATGCTCGAACTCCTCACCTTCATCCTTTGCCTCTGCTGATCTCAGCAGGAAACAATTTCCCTTGCCCTTTGCACCACAGATTCCTTCTCACCTTTTAGGTTTTAGCTTAAATGTCACTACTTTGAAGATGCTCTCTTTGCACACATTTCTAATACATTCCTCACCATACCCCTACTTTTCTTCATTGGAAGGAATTACTAAAATGTGCTCTTATATATCTCCTTAGGTGTTCATGTATCTGGTTTGTATCTTCTCTACCAAACAGTAATTTCCACGAAAGCAGGGGGCTGTGCTTGTTTTGTTCGTAGCTATATCCCTATCACCTGGCATTGCATGCTCAGCAGCTATTTATCTCGTAAAATAGGCACATATTTAAAGTTTATTAAGATGGCAACTTTGGGGAAGCACCTCTTTGGTACTTTTATTGCCATGTTGCGTGGTAGTTACGCTTGGTGGGTTCAGACTTACGTGACTTGGAATCCCTATTACTATCTTGTGTGAACTTGAACAGTTGTTAGTTTCTGTGATCCCTGCAGTTCTTTTTGGGCCGACTTCTTTCTTGAGTGTACCAGTTTCACAGAAGACATATTATATGGAGGTTTATTTGGGAACACTACTTGGGTAGATCCACATGTGGGAACTTAAAAAATGACACAGGTGCTCATATTAGTGTGTCTTAAGTTAATCTATGAGACACTGTGTGTAAATCGATTAATGTGCTAGCACTTCTTGTATCTGTACTCTCAAATGGAATGTGGGGCATTCCATACTGGGGAGTCAGGATTCCTGGCTTGTGGTGCTTTGTAGGACTCTTTGGTTTGCCATTGCTGTAGGTCGCATGGTCTAAAATGTAGAGAGGATAAAAATGATAATTTGAAAGATGATCGCTTTTCCCTGGCTAGTTGTTGCTGTTAATTCTTTCTTTTAGATCTCTTTTGCCCCAGCTATTTTACACCCAAGCAGCAAATTATCCAGGTGGGAGTGAGGGGAAGCCAGGGGTTAGCCTGGGGTAGAAAGTTGAAACTGAGCATCTTGAAAGTGGGCATAGTCGCTTATTTTGAGTGTTCCCTACCTTAGAGTATGAATGGTCTCTTTGGGATAAACTCTCACATAATGAAACACTGATGAGGAGCCTTTGGTTAAATTAAGAATCTTGATCTATTCCAAATCACTTATTTTTTCTGTAATGTTAAGCTTGGATTTTTGAGCACCTTTCTAAAAAGAGGGATGGCACATTCTTAAATAATGTTTTGAGATTTTCTTGTATATTTTGGATAGTTCTGGTGTCCTGGAAACAAAGGCTGAGAAGCCACTACCTACCAGTGTGTTGTTACTAAGTATGTTTTCTTTCGATGAATATTTTCTTTTATTTGCATTTTCAGCATTTTGTGACTTAACATGAAAAGCCCCAAACCAGCCAACTTAAGAAATAAATGTGATTGTGGTTGGAGTTTGTGTATGGCTTCTCTCATGTGAGCTTCCCTGATGTCATGCTTGCTAGCATGCCCAAGCATTTGGCTTTTTCGTGAGCCTCCAGTGACTCTACTTTGCTAATATACCTTAAATCCTTAGGAGGTTTCTGTAATGAAGGGCAGACTGGTTGTATTTGAACAAGTAGCTACAGTCCTAGTTCTTGACATAATGTAGTCTGATTATCAATAAAGGAATGTAATTGAATTTTAAATTTCTAAGGAGGGGGAAGGAAAAAACAATCTCAAACAGAAGTGTTCTGTTAATGAATGTGATAGACCCCTTTGTTGTTTACAGACAGCCCTCTTGCTGTTTTGTGGAAGAGAGTTGGGACTGTGTTGCACATTTCACTGGCAATCTGCCCACCTCCTCTTCCCTGAAAATATTTATGGAGTTCTAGTGCTCTAATAAGTTGAGAAGTGATTTAATTGTTGCATTGGCAGAGTGAGATAAAGCCGCTAAATATGTTGTTCATTTTCTTTCTGGGTGGGGTGGAAGAGGGAAATGAAATACTAATTTTTTCCTTTTTGGAAGCCTAATGCTGTGCTCTTTTATCATCACTCTTGTTCTCTAGGCATTAAGTGTGACTGAAACCCTGATTAAACCCTTGGAAAAATTCAGAAAAGAGCAACTTGGAGCTGTAAAGGTTTGTGTCTAATTTGAATACACTCATAAACAGAAAACATAGATGCCTCTGCTGCTTCATTGTACACTTTATTCACATTTGGCAGCTCTGAAGGAGATGCCAGAGCAAACCATCTGTTGTTTTATGTTCGAAATGTGCTCTTCCCCCTTTGAGGGATATGGAATTGAAAACAAAACAAAAACACCTGGACAAGGTAGTAAAACCTCTAGTAATCTTCTTGGGCTACACCTTTTCATATAGAGTTTTAAAAATACCTGTAACCAAACAACACATTTGCTCTGAATAGAAGGAGCTTATCACTGGGGGGAGTATAGTTATTTCTGTGCGCACCTCAGTTTTATGGAGGAATGTAGCATTACAGTAGGGTTTAAGATTATAGACGCTGCCACACCGTGATGCCACTGAAACTAGGAAGAGACTATTAAGTATTGGGATGTAATTTCCTTCAACTTAACAAAAATTTAGTGAGTCTCTATTGTGTGCCAGTATCGTGATGGTATTGTGCATTATATTGTGTGCTGTATAGTGTTATGCTGGGGATTCAAAGGTGAGTGAACCACAGACTCTGTACTCAAGGATCTGGGATTTAACTGTGATTTCCAGAAATAATGCAGCGGTTTTGCCACAGGGAGCCTGGGATATATTTAGCAACTTATTTAAAATGTGCAATCTGAGTTTTGAAATTACCCCAGAGAAATAATTTCCACCAGTCTTTCCTGAATTTTGTGTATGTACTTGAGAAATAAAAAGTAACATTTGCCTGTTGTTTACCGTTTTTGGCTTGGCCCAAGGAGAGGGGAATTAATACAATTTTAGGTTGAGAAGGGAGTTTTTATATTTGTATTTTTTTCCCCCACATGGCTGGGAATGTGAGCTTTTTTTTTTTTTTTTTTTTTTTTTCCTCTTCCTAAAAGAAATGACTAAAATCCCTTGGTGGAAATAAACACTGTGGCCTCAGTAGCTTAACCACACAGATGAACCCAAGGAGTTCCAGCTCTGTAACTGCTGTTTATGGGATGAATTATCATTTAAGTGACTTGTGACAATATTGGACATTTCTTTTTGGCATACCGTATTACAGTTTTTAATGAAGGGCTATGAACTGAGGCTCAGCCCCTGTGGACAGTGGGAGATCACTGGGGGCACCACCCCAGGCTCCTTCCTTGGATTGTTTGCCATGCTGCAGGCAGCTGGGTTGTCCCCTCTGGCTTTACAGCAGGAGATTGGAGATCAGCTTTCACTTCTGCGACCTTGACTAAGTCATTGACTTTAGTTTCTTATCTGTCAAATGAAGGACTTGGGGGATCTGACTATTGTTTTATAGTTTTATGATTTTGTTTTGATTGTGTCTCTAAGCTGTTCGAAAGTTTGTTGCATTTTGGTTCATTCTCTTTTAACATTTCATTGGCAGGTATTCTTTGTAAACAACGTCCATTTCTTATTTTTCTCATTTGAATTGGATGGTGCTTACATGTGTGAAGGTTATATTATGGAAATGAAAACTGAGTGCGAGTGAATCTATTTACTTTTACTTGCCATCTACTCTACTGGAGTTTAGAAATGTCTGACCTTGCATCTTTATTGACTCATTTTTCCCCTTAAACTATCCAGCTTCTGATGTTAACATTTGTTCAGAGTATATCCTGTGAAGCAACTTGCACAGTCAGTAATCCTTTTAAAAGGAGAAATGGTTACAATAGTTTATTCTATGCTTTAAACTATTTAATGACAAAATTCTTTCCTGAAGTCCTATTTATGTATCCTTCTGTGTTCTTCTGGCTTCAAGTTTATAAAGAGTTGGTGTTATGTGCAGTCTTGCTCAGTATGGTGTGTGTGTTGACTGTTGTACCTGCGGAGGTCACCTGTGAAGAGCCAGTCATTGTGGGTCATAGGGAGAAGCCCTTTTTCCTGGCAGTTTTGTATACCATAATAAACTGTAGAGAAGGGTGGTTGTCTGTATTATACAACAGTATGTAAACTATGTAAACATCTGTCCTTTCCATTAGGTTGTTAAATCTTTAAAAGACTGTGCTTTTTTTTTTTTTTTTTTTTTTTTTAATTCTCAACCAGCCCCTACCCTGTCTTAATACATAAAGTATCTAATAAGTAGCCTATCCAACTGATAATTCTAGAAGAAACGGGAAAGGGTTTAAGTTTGGGTATTTGAATTACTTTCCACATCTGTGCTGCCTAAACATTCAGTCATATTTTGGCGAGCACACAGTCTTGTTCCTCTGATTAAATCTGCTTACATGGGATACTTCAGAAAGACTTTACTCTCGTAGGTTAAAGAGCTTTTTGTAAACAGCATAAAACAGTTTTCACATGGGAAGTTAAGAAAAAGGTCTTTAAAAGTTGACCACATCAGAATTTTTAGATATGGGGGTCAACATTTTGATCTTTCCCCGTCTCCTGTTTCCCATCTGGTAATGTTGTAACCCTTGCATGAAACTCTTTCAGTTCCCTGTGCTCTTGCCTTCTCCAGTTTCCAGAAGCCCAGTTACGTGTTTAACTGTGTTTAAACGTATTCTAAGTGGCTAGGTGGTTTTTGTAAATTGGATTTTGAAAAGCCCCAAGGTATTGTCTACTGTTTTGCTTATATTTGGATATGCTCTCCTTGAGCCCTGTTTGGTTTGGACGTATCCCTCCATTTTATAGGTTCTGCTGCATTTTCTTACATGCTTGCTAGGTTCTAGCCTTTGTTCAAAAAGCCCATTTGCCATCGCAGTGAGAGGTGAAGCCGGCTGGGCTTCTGGGTTGGGTGGGGACTTGGAGAACTTTTCTGTCTAGCTAAAGTATTGTAAATGCACCAATCTGTGCTCTGTGTCTAGCCAAAGGTTTGTAAATGCACCAATCAGCGCTCTGTAAAAACACACCAATCAGCGCTCTATGTCTAGCTAAAGGTTTGTAAATGCACCAATCAGCACTCTGTAAAGTGGACCAATCAGCAGGACATGGGCAGGGCCAAATAAGGGAATAAAAGCTGGCCTTCCGAGCCAGCAGCTGCATCCCGCTGGGGTCCCTTTCCATGCTGTGGAACCTCTGTTCTTTCGCTCTTCACAATAAATCCTGCTGCTGCTCACTCTTTGGGTGTGCACTACCTTTATGAGCTGTAAGACTCACTGTGAAGTTCTGCAACTTGACTCCTAAAGCCAGTGAGACCACGAACCCACTGGGAGGAACGAACAACTCTGGACATGCCACCTTTAAGAGCTGTAACACTCACTGCGAAGGTCTGTGGCTTGACTCCTGAAATCAGCAAGACCACAAACCCACCAGAAGGAAGAAACTCCGGACACATCTGAACATCTGAAGGAACAAACTCCAGACACACCATCTTTAAGAACTGTAACACTCACCGTGAGGGTCCATGGCTTCATTTTTGAAGTCAGCGAGACCAAGAACCCACTGGAAGGAACCAATTCTGGACACAACAGGACACAGGTTGTTCCCTGATTCATCACATCAAGTGACTATTCAGAGTTTTTCCAAGGCCTAGCTCAGTTCTTATTTTCTTTTGAAGCTCCTTCACCCTTCTTGAGCTTGGCACTTATTGCCAGATATCCCACAGTACTTTGTGGGATAGCTACAGGAACCAGTACAGATCCTGAACAACATAGGGGCCAAGTACGTTGAGCAAAAACTCTGAGAAATACCAGAACATGGTAAGAGTTACGTGAGATAAATTGCTTTTTTGGACATTTGACCAAGTAACGAAAACGTGGGTTTGGGCAAGCAGCAGCACACAGATGTCAAGTGGATGCAACTAACTGTATCAGGAATAGAATCTGTTCAGCTGCTATCTTGGAAAGAGCCAATTACAATTTTATCCAATAGAAGAACAATTTTGAACAGAAAACGTAATAGATGTTCATTTCAAAAAGTACGACTTATCACCTAAGCCTACTACCAGACTATGACTAATAATTTTTTTTTTTTTTTTTTAAAGACTTTCATTCTGTTGCCCAGGCTGGGCTAGAGCCTTGAGCTCCTGGGTCAGATGATCTTCTGAGCAGCTAGGACTACAAGTGTATGCCACCATGCGTGGCTAATTTTAAAATTATTTTTGTAGGGACAGGGTCTCTGTGTTGCCCAGGCTGGTCTTGAACTCCTGGGCTCAAGTGATCCTCCTGCCTTGGCCTTCCAAAGTTCTGGGATTACAGGCTTGAGCCACTGTGCCTAGCCTTAATGAATACATTTAAAATACAGACTTCCAAAGATTCTGTAAGTTACTATAAAACATGAATAAAAAACCTGTCTGGATAATTTCTCATATTACATTATATTTAATAGAGGAGAAACAATATTGATTTAGTTTAATTACATTTCTTTCATTCAGTATAAAACACACTAGTGCCTATGATACAGCATAGTGTTAGAGGCCCTGACATACAACTAGGAATTACAACACTGGCTGGCCTTCAAGAAGTTAGCAACTTTTTGTGAGACTGTCAAATAAGCAATAAAAATACATTGTGAAAAGTGCTGTAATAGGGGAAAGCATAGGTGCCCTGGGATCTACTCTACCATCTCATCTTTGGAGCACCAGGAAGTCTTTCAGGAGGACTTAATTCTTCCTGGTTTGAATCCTCTTTCAGTGCCTTAATTAGCCATGTGATTTGGGGCAAGTGACTTAAAGCTTTTAAGTCTCAGTTTCCTGGTCTGTAAAATGAGACTTATGACACTTGTCTCAGGAGGTTATTGTGAGAGTTAAGTGAATTTGGTAATGTACTTGAAGTGTCTAGTTTGGGACCTGGTATCCATAGAGTAATTTTATTATCCCATTCATGGCTTTCTCCCCATCACCTTGCCAAACAGGAATTGCTCAGCTTTTTGTCCATTCTCCGCATTCTGGGTTTAGGGGTGACAAGCCATAACATGTGGCTTATGACCCTTATGGACAGATAGTGCTAAGGCACTCGATTAGTGACTCTGGAGCCACCGCTTAGGAACGAGGTGCCACTTTGCCAGCGTTGGTGCTGCTGCAGTCCTGTGCTGGCCATTCACTTGTGTTCTGACAGGTGTCTCCCAGGCACCCTTCTGGGTCTGACTCAAGTGCTCCATTCTGTGAGGATGGAGCTGAATTCTCATCTCTTTAGAGAGGCTAGAGGAGCTTAAAGGAAAGGGGTGGGTTGGGGTAGGACAGGGCAAATGAAGTGTCAAGTAGGAACGAGTGACACTTGGCGTGGGAGTTAAGGGAGGGTGTGCTTTCTCCCCGCTGGAGTGGGGAGTCCTCACTTAACATTATCAGTAGGTTCTTGGAAACTGAATTGAAGCAAAGCAGCACATAAGGAAGCCAGTTTTACCATGGGCCAATTGACATAAAAGTTAAGTTTTTATGTCATATTTCTGGTCTCAGAAACATCACCAAACTTTTTTTTTTGTTTTTGAATGGAGCGGAGTTTCACCCATGTCTCCCAGGCTGGAGTGCAGTGGCATGATCTCGGCTCACTACAATCTCTGCCTCCCAGGTTCAAGTGATTCTTATCCCTCAGCCTCCCAAGTAGCTGGGATTACAGACATGCGCCACCACACCCGGCTAATTTTGTATTTTTAGTGGAGACGGGGGCGTTTCACCATGTTGGTCAGACTGGTCTCAAACTCCTGACGTCAACATCACCAAACTTCCAAAGACCACTGTTGTGGGAAGTCAGGGACCCCGAGTGAAGGGACCAGCTGAAGCCATGGCAGAAGAACATAAATTGTGAAGATTTCATGGACATTTATTAGTTCCCCAAATTAATACTTTTATAATTTCTTACACCTGTCTTTACTGTAGTCTCTGAACATAAAATTTGAAGATTTCATGTACATTTATCACTTCCCCAATCAATACTCTTGTGATTTCCTATGCCTGTCTTTAATCTCTTAATCCCATCATCTTTGTAAGCTGAGGATGTATGTTGCCTCTGGACCCTGTGATGATTGTGTTAACTGCACGAATTGTTTAAACAGTATGAAATCTGGGCACCTTGAAAAAAGAACAGGGTAACAGCGATGTTCAGGAAACAAGGGAGATAACCATTAGGTCTGGCTGTCTGAGAGCTGGGTGGAACAGAGCCATATTTCTCTTCTTTCAAAAGCAAATAGAAATATGGCTGAATTGTTTTTCTCAGCAAGGAACATCCCTGAGAAAGAGAATGCATTCCTAGGGGGAGGTCTCTAAAATGGCTGCTCTGGGGATGTCTGTCTTTTACGGTTGTAGATAAGGGATGAAATAAGGCCTGGTCTCCCATAGTGCTCCCAGGCCTATTAGGACAAGGAAATTCCCTCCTAATAAATTTTGGTCAGGCCGGTTGTCTGCTCTCAAACCCTGTCTCCTGATGTTATCAATGACAGTGCATGCCCGAAACTTCATTAGCAATTTTAATTTTGCCCTGGTCCTGTGATCTTGTCCTGTCCCCATTTGCCTTGTGATATTTTATTGCCTTGTGAAGCAATAAAATGATCTCTGTGACCCACACCCTATTCGTACACTCCCATCGCTTTGAAAATCACTAATAAAAACTTGCTGGTTTTGTGGCTTGGTGGGGGCATCATGGAACCTGCCAACATGTGATGTCTCCCCCAGACACCTAGCTTTAAAATTTCTCTTTTGTACTCTTTCCCTTTATTTCTTAGACCAGCCGATACTTAGGGAAAATAGAAAAGGACTCACATTGAATTATCGGGGGTGGTTCCCGCGATAACCACAACACTTTTAATATTAAATATTGAAATAAATGTGAACTATACATATATTTAAGAAAGATTAATAAAAACAAGGTAATCATTTACTCACTTATTTCTGTTCAGGGTCACAGGTGTCTGGAGCCCATCCCAGCAGCTCAGAGTGCAGGGTGGACACCAGCCTTGGACAGGGCATGATCCCACACTCACTTACACAGTACTATTTAGACATGCCGGTGAATTGACCTAAGAGATGTGGGAGGAAATAGTAGGTACCCAGAGAGTACCCACGCAGGCTTGGGAGAATGCACAGACTCCACATGGACAGTGGCCCTGGCCACGAATTGGTTTTTATTTTTTCCCTTATTAATGTAATAATGAAACGATGCTATTCAAGGACCTGCCATATTTAAGTTTATCTCTAGACGAGTCCAACAGTAAACATTATTTGATTTTATAGTTTGAAAATAAGCCTTTTCCATCTCCTCATCCTAAACAATTGGAAAATGTAGAAAATTCGAAAAAAGTCATCTAGTAACAAAAAAAATTCTTTCCTCTTCTAAAGCAAAATAATTTAGTACCCTACAGAAAAATGGGCAATTCACAATTACGTTTAAACTTTTATGAATTCTTTGTGTTCTTTATCCACCTTTCAGTGGAAACATTAATGTGTTTTTTGCAAAAAAAAAAAAAAAAAAAACTGCTTCATGAAGGATATATTTTGTGTTACGAATGTTTCCCTATGTTCCTACATATTGGTTGTAATCCTCCCCCTTTTGCTGTGTGCCCTTTGCTTGATTATTGTGACTTTTTTTTTTTTTATTTACAAGTTCTTATAGCTTCTTCCATTTCTTTTTTGCTTAGATCCTTCTCTGTTCTGAGATTCGTTGAAAATATTCTCTATGGCTTCATTGTTTACTTGTGACTCTTTCAATCCATCTGGAATTAATTTCGATATGAGATGAGGTTCTCTGTCTGCTTCACAGTAGTTAAACAGTCATGCCAGCACCAATAGTTGAATCGTCTCTTCCTTTTTTCAACCCAGTGATTTGTAATGACAAATTTCTATAGTTTTTACCTCAAGATCTGGTTATTTGAATTGTGGTTCTTAGGTTCTTCTCTTCTATCCATTTATACAATGTATATCTTTTTTGATCCATAATGCTGTTTTAAGTAGTAGCTCTACTTTTAAAAAAAGTTTTGCATGTGCAATTTTATGACAGATTAGAAAGTTGGCCGGGCGCGGTGGCTCAAGCCTGTAATCCCAGCACTTTGGGAGGCCGAGACAGGCGGATCACGAGGTCAGGAGATCGAGACCATCCTGGCTGACACGGTGAAACCCCGTCTCTACTAAAAAAAATACAAAAAACTAGCCGGGCGAGGTGGCGGGCGCCTGTAGTCCCAGCTACTTGGGAGGCTGAGGCAGGAGAATGGCGTGAACCCGGGAGGCGGAGCTTGCAGTGAGCTGAGATCCGGCCACTGCACTCCAGCCTGGGCGACAGAGCGAGACTCCGTCTGAAAAAAAAAAAAAAAAAAAAAAAGAAAGCTGACTTCTACCATATTCAACTTATAAATTTTGTTTGGCTTCCTCATGTTGTTACAATTAAAAAAAAATGTGTCGCCACCATAAAGATCATTGGAGTTTTCAGCAGTTCCAGAGAAATCAGAAGACACGGCCAATGTACTGGGTCTGTGTTCTCACAAGGCAAAAATGTTCTGGTGCTGAGTAATGGCTGCCTTCTTCTCTGGAGTAGACGAGGACTATCTGGTTTTCATTGCCTACCACTCCTGATTGCATTTCTCTCCCAGCCTGTTTCACTCATTAGATTACTGCCTGGCCCAGACTCATTTCAGTTTTTGTAATGTCTAATTTATAAGAAAAGTTTTCATATTGTATTTAACTTGATCCTTGTTGAAACTTTTTGGATTATGCTATTACATTTATATATATATTTTTTCTATAATGCAGTATTGGGGGGAAAAAAACTCCATTCTTTATTGACTGCTACTTGAATAGTTTCCTTTGAAATTTGTATTATTTCAGCACAAGAAATCATATGAGCACAAAGAAACAATAATACTCTATAATGACATTAAGAACAAATGCAGGAAGAAATGATTACCTGCATTTTAAGATTCAAAAGCAAACACAGCAGCATTTGTATAATACCATACCATATATGGACAAAGATATTTCTGTTCTAAGCTTGGTGGGTGTGATGTTGTTGTTGTTTCTTGGCTAAATTCTTTCTTCATAAAGGCTTGATGTCTTCTTTTTCTTTCATTCCCAACTTTACTGGCATGTTGATTTTCATAGCTTTCTATTGCTCGGTGTGCTGGGTGTTTTGACTGCTGATTACCATGTCACCCCTTCCTTGGCCCCTTTCTATGATTCAGATTAAATCAAATGAGGTGGTAAAAATGTTTTCCATGTCCCTGGTAAGTACTAGTCTGCAGTGATAGTGCTTCTTAGCATGTGACCTTGCTTTGCAGCAGTCTTGTGGGCAAATGCAGGGCCCTGACTTCCATTGGTCTTTTGTTTAAATCTGAGAAACAGATGCTCAGAGAATGTTTGTTACAAAGTCACAGAGTAATGAGTGGCTAGGACTGCAGCTTGGTCTTCTGACACCAAATTCAGTGTGTACTTCACAACATCAGCTTTTTTAAATAGTGGACATTTTTAGGTAATGGGCATCTGTTTGTTTCAGTTTATTTTCTGTTAGTTGTTAAAATAGTGGAAGAGCATAATGAAAAGCAGAAAAGAGAATAATCAATACCTTGGACTTAAAAAATTGTAAATAAAAAAAACCTACAGCATAAAGAAAAATAAAGTCTTCTGGTCCTGTGTATCAACAAAAGTGACTATTAAGTAAAAGAGGTTAAAATAAAACTTCCTGCTTTTTTTTTGGTTCCATTTCTACACATGGGTGAACCATAGATAGGATCACAGAATTTTAGGTTGGGATCTAAGAATGAGACAGACAGTTAAGGAAAAGTCCCTGATCTTTTTTTTTTTCTTTGGTAAGAAAACTTAGGTTCTGTGTTGTCAGATTTTTTTTTTTTTTTTTTTTTTTTTTTAAGTTGTTCAGCTAGTTGGTAATTAACCTTGGAGTAGAAAAGGGAAGAAACCTCAGTTTCTGAGTCTCTCCTCCTCCATCAGTGTGGGGGAATTAATTGAGGGTTTTTAGATGACCTGACAGGGGACATAATGTCCTGGGTTTCCAGAAGAACAGTGCGTGGTCCCATGTGGTAAAAAAAAAAAACACCAAAAGATAAATAAAAGAAGTAGAGAATGAACATGCTTTGTTTAATCTCTTTGCCTAACAGAAAAGAAATCACACAAGAAAAGGCTAGAACTTTTGCTTTGGAAAATACAAATTGGAAAATTAGGGAAGAGAATGTTCCTTTTTTAGGAGGTGTGGAGAGTTAGGGAGAATTTGAAATTAATGGAAACATTTTGACAGCATGAGGACATGGTGTGCTCTCCTTGATACTCAAGAATGTTTATTAAAAATCTATCAAGTTGGCTGGCAGCTTTAGGGGAGACAGCCCGTCTTCTCTGCATTTATAAATGTGTGTACTTGTTTTCTCAAAAAGCTTCTATAGCAAATGGAATGCAAGTATGTCCTAATTCTAGACAGTACCTAAGAAATGTTTGTGATGTTAACCAAAGGGTGAGTACTAGTATGTCAATATTATTTTAGGCCCTGTTGACCTATTTGTATATATTTTAAATAGTGTTACAGAGATCACTGGAAAGGTTTGGGAAAGTAGATGACATTTCTGGTCAGAGAATCTTACTGCTATACAGGTTGATCATCCTGACTCTGAACTCCGATATGCTCCAAAATTTGAAATGACATTACAAGTGGAAAATTGCACACCTGGCCTCTTGGTCTCTGATGGTTCAGTGTACATAAGCTTTGTTTCATGTACAAAATTATTAAAAATATTGTATAAAATTACCTTCAGGCTATGTGTGATGGGTGGATACAAAACAGAAATGAATTTCATGTTTAGACTTAGGCCCCATCCCCAAGATACCTCTCTTGATATACACAGATATTCCAAAATTCAAAAATATCCAAAAATCCATACCACTTCTGATTCTAAGCATTTCAGAGAAGGGATACTTAACCTGTATTCATACTGGACCATTACAGAAGATCTTTCCCGAGATGTTTTTTTTTTCCAACCCTGATTATGTATTATGATTTTTTGAAAATCTGGAGTAAAACATATTGATTGATTGATTGATTGAGACAGAGTCTCACCCTGTTGCCCAGGCTGGAGTGCAGTGGTGTGATCTCTACTCACTGCAACCTCCGCCTCTGCGGTTCAAGTGATTCTCGTGGTTCAAGTGATTCTCGCGCCTCAGCCTCCTGAGTAGCTGGGATTACAGGTGTGCGCCACCACACCCTGCTAATTTTTGTATTTTTAGTAGAGACGGGATTTCACCACGATAGCTGGCTGGTCTTGAACTCCTGACCTCAGGTGATCCACCCACCTTGGTTGGCCTCTCAAAGTGCTGAGATTATAGGTGTGAGCCACCAGTCTGTTATTCCATTTTAAACGAATTCCACGTCTGTGCCAAAATCTGGAGCAAGTTTGCTTTTTTAAGCTTTATGTTATTTTTCTTATGTATTCTGTTTCATTTGGTTGGTGAGGGGCGAGTAACATGGAATTAATTCTTACTACTGCTAAGTATGAAGAACTGAAAAATAACATAGGCTTGGAAAAAAGTCCATTAAAGGAAGAAATAAAAGTGTCTCTTCTGTCCTAATGCTGTCTTGATGATTAAGCAGTAGGCTTGGTACTGATATGTTTTTTTAAGATAGCTTTGTCACATTCAGAGTGGTGCTTTGTTCTATTTTCAGATATTTTTCATAATTTGAGCTTCCCAGTGGATTAACTATGTGTGTCCTTTCGTTTCTGTTTAACCATGGTTTTTTTTTTTTTTTTTGTAGGAAGAAAAAAAGAAGTTTGACAAAGAGACAGAAAAGAACTACAGTCTAATTGATAAACATTTGAATTTATCAGCAAAAAAGAAAGACTCACATTTACAAGAGGTATAATTTTTTATTTTTCTGTTAAGTTTTCAAAATTTAATAAGCAATACATGTCTTTTAAAAATGTGCTTTACTGTTGATAACTTTTCATCTGGCATTATATAGAGATAACAAAAAGTGAACAGATAGTGTCATAAATTAAGAAAAAAGTCCTTGTGAAACAAGACAAAATAATACGTCTTATAGCGATTACTGAGGTATGGATTTATAGTAGTAAAATTTTTGTTTCTGAGTATTATTTTATAGGAACATAACTTTAAACCAGCATTAGTGAAGAACAGATATATTATTTGCAGGAATAGATCAATTAATTGGCTTTCAGGAGTTTTTGAAGAAATGAATTGAATTTAATAAGCTCATATGCCATTATGCATTTATGTGAAGGCAGCATTAATCTTATTTAATGCTGAGGATTCAGGAAATTCAGCTTCGTTGGAAAGGGAGCATCTGTTTTACTTGTATTAATAGACTCATTTATTTCAGAGGCAGCCATATATAAGCAGGAAGGAATTTATATTTTATTTTTCATTTTCTCGTTGTTTATTTCTAAATCCCCTGCCATTTGTTTCTCTCACTCACACACTTGGATGGAAACTCAGTTGTTTACAATTCAAAACATAATGCTTTTATTAAAAATAATGCTGTTTGCCATTGTTAGTATTTTGTCTGATCCCACAAAATTGTATTTTTTTCCCTTGTTTTTTAACACATAAGGAATCTGGGCATTATGTACTACTGTCATAAACACTTGCTGAAGTATTATCAGAATGACACAGTATTAAGTCTTGTGTAAACCTGGATTATATTTAAATGTCAGCTATGTAGTTACACACTCTGTGTGTGTATGGTTGGTTCGACATCCACATGTGACTTTTTCTTTTGTCTCTCTAATGCCTTTGACTGACATTTGGATGGCACTTGACAGTTCATAAAAGAAAAAGGAGCTTTTACACCACTTCATCCTTACTGCTTTTACTTTGGGTAGGGCCCTGTTCTCTACTTGTTGCATATTATTGTGTGCTCCCTCATCTCCTGCCCTCTGTCAATTTTGAGATGACAGCTGTAGCTTTTACAGACCCCCTTTATGCTAGCAGTTCTCTACCTCTGCTCTCACCTCCATTTTCAGGTATCCTAAAAAAGATTTTCATTCCCCAAGTAAATTTCCAAATCCACTTCACTTTCTCATTAGGTATCTCATTTTAAACTTTTCATAGGCAACATCTTTGGAGTCACCTTGGCCCTTTCTCTTACGCCTCCCATCTAGTCCATCAGTATGTCATCTTTAGTTCCAGAATATAATCTGAGTGTATCCACTTCTCATGACTCGCTCTTCTCCAGACCCTCCTAATGGCTTCTCCAGAGGCCCCAGGGCCCACAGGATGCTGTGTGTTCTGCACCCAACCCAGCTGGGGTCAGCATAGTATATACTGAGGGCCGTGGCATTTGTTTTCCTTCTGCTTGGTATGTTTTCAACACGCATCCATGTGTCTCAAACCTTCAAATACTCTTCCAAATACCCTCCACTCAGAGGTCAGTTTATTAGAAGTTTTTCCTGACCTTCTTATTTAGAATGTCCCCTTTACTCTGCTTTATATTTTTTTCATATTCCTTTTTTTTTTTGAGTTGGAGTTTCACTCTTGTCGTCCAGGCTGGAGTGCAATGGTGAGATCTTGGCTCACTGCAACCTCCGCCTCCTAGGTTCAAGCGATTCTCCTGCCACTATCTCCTGAGTAGCTGGGATTACAGGCACCCACCACGGCGCCCGGCTAATTTTTTGTATTTTTAGTAGAGACAGGGTTTCATTATGTTGGCCAGGCTGGTCTAGAACTCCTGACCTCAGGCGATCCACCTGCCTTGGCCTCCCCAAGTGCTGGAATTATAGGCATGAGCCACAGGGTTCAGCCTATTTTTTTTTCACGGTCTTATAACCGTTTTGACATACTGTTCATTTATTACGTGGCTTCTTCCACTAGAATGTAAGCTCCCTGAAGGCAACAACATTGTCTTATTCAGTGTTCTATCTTCAGTGCCTAGAACAGTACCTTTTAGGGAGTAGGTACTTAATGTATAGTTATTGAATGAACAAGTGTGGAGATGCTTGTACAGTGAGCTGGGGCTCCAGTAATTTATCAGTCCCAAAGATAATTCACCTCCAGAAACATGAAGAGATCCTAAAGATGAATAATTTGCTTCATTTAAATTACATACACTTTTTTATCTTGCTCTGTTTGCTCTTTACAAACTTATGTGCTCACACTGAAACAGCCTTCTATTTTAAGTGTAAAGCCCTTAATAGGGGGTATGATTTTTGAAGGGGAAAATGTTAGGTTTGGATATTCATTACTTTTGGCAGTGGTTAATGTAATGCTAATTTTCAGTGAATTGAGATGCCCAGGAGATTGTAAAAGTTGCAGAGAATGATACTGAACAAAGGCTTAGAAACGTACATAATTCATTCTCTCCTCTTGTTTCAATTGAAAATAACAGGAGATGGCCGGGTGTGGTGGCTCATGCCTGTAATCCCAGCACTTTGGGAAGCCGAGGCAGATGGATCACAAGGTCAGGAGATGGAGACCATCCTGGCTAACACGGTGAAACCTTGTCTCTACTGAAAATACAAAAAAATAGCCGGGTGTGGTGGCGGGCGCCTGGAGTCCCTGCTGCTCGGGAGGCTGATGCAGGAGAATAGTGTGAACCCAGGAGGCGGAGCTTGCAGTGAGCTGAGATCGCGACACTGCACTCCAGCCTGGGCGACAGAGTGAGACTCCATCTCAAAAAATGAATAGAATAGAATAGAATAGAATAGAATAGAATAGAATAGAATAGAATAGAATAATCAGGAGAGAATTGTGGCATGCACCATGCTGGCTATTTTGGCAGTTCTCTGAGGCCTTGCTACTATACCTTTATGTTTATTGGGCATAATAGCTTCTACGTCCATCCACACCCCTACATTCTACTTAACAGTTGTACAGTAACAGGTATTGGATATTTGAGAAAATTCCATTTCTATTTTTGAAGTCTATTTTTTCTTCCTAAGTAGCCAAATGATAATATTTCAGTGTAATAATAATCTACTTGAGAAGCAGATTCCCTGAATAACTTTGTGTGAGACTTGTCTACTTTCTTACATATATTTACAGCTGGAAAGACTAGAAATTAGTTGATAATCAAAGCGAAATTGTGTATTTGTAAAAAACTAGTAATTTGCTTGGAGTTGTAAAATGTATAGTGATTGCCTTTTAGATTCATTTTTAAAGGTCAGGCTGAAGGAAATCATTTTATGACCCTAGTTACAACTTGGACGTCCATGGCATTCTTGTAAGAGAGGGCTCTTGTCATGGGATCTTTAGGGTGCAGAAACCTTTGTGGCTGGTGATGCGTTTGCCTGAGTTTTGCTCTGGCACGCTGGGCTTGTTCTGCCAGCTCTTCTCGGCAGGCTGCACTGGGCTTGTGCTACTGGCCTGGATCTCATGCCTGCCAAAGGCGAGTCAGGCATGGAGTGGCAAGGGGTTCGTGAGTGAGTTCAGGGTCTGGCCACTGTGTGCAGCCAGGCATGCCGACCGTGGTGGGGCAGGCAGCTCCAGGCACAGGCACCGGCTCCGTGCAAGGCTGTGGCTAGACCGGGCATACTGCAGGTCGCTTCCATTGTGGGCACGGTGGCGCCTGGAAACTTACACCAGGAACCACAGAGCCCCAAAGAGGGTGTCACAGCCCTGGCTCAGGGAGCCCCTAGGTCTGGGCTCCCTGAAGGACCACAGTTCTTCTCTCCTTCTCATCGCCCACAATGTGGCGAGCAGGGGAGGGGGAGGTTCACCCCTGTTTGTGTTACAGCTCCTTCAGTCTGGCCATTCCTTGGGTCCCAAGTTCTTGTCCCACATCCAAGAGGAATGAGGTATGCAGACAGTTGCAGGGGTGAGCAAGGTAGAGGGGAACTTCATTGAGCAACAGGACAGTTCTCAGGAGACCTGAAGTGAGTAGCCCTTTTCCGCAGGCAGGTCATCATAATGAGTGTCCAGCTCTCAGTGGAGGGGAGACCTCTAGTGTGTAGCTCCTTTCTACAAGCAGGTCATCCTGACTAGTGGAGGAGACCCCCGGCGGTTGCTTCTTCCAACAGTTGGTAGTCCCCATGTCTTTCTGAGTCTGTTTGAGTGCAGGGTTTTTCTGGGCTCAGAAGGGAGGAAGTGTGCTCACTAGTCCATGTGCAGCCATGGGTGGGCCTGGAAAAAGCACCGTAAGTTTTCATTCCCGTCTACAGACTCCACCCAGAACTGGCAGCCCAGCGGCTCCCAGGCTTCAGACCATCCTGGCTTAAAGGTGGGGTTTCACCAGGGGCCTCTCCCTTCCCACCTAGGAACCTGTCTGTCTCCTGCAGCTGTCAACATGTCATCTACGGCACCCAAAGTATTTGCGCCAAGAGATGCCGATAGGCCTCTGTCGAGCTGCTCTCAGCTCCCTGGCCTCCCTCCTGTGCTTGTTGGCATCCAAAGTCCAGAGTGGGCCGAGCTGGAGGTTGGGGGTCCTGGGGGCGCTGGCATGTCAGCACCACCCTAGTGCACACATACCCGGCCGGGTGGCAACAGTACCTGGGCTTGGCTACAACTTTGCTCCACACTGGATCAGGTGCTGGGAGCGAGGAGAAGCCAGAGAGCAGGAGCAGGCACTTCTCGAGTCTGCTGGCGGGGCAGTGGGCCTTCCCCGGCCCCCAAGAGCATGGGGATGCCCTGGCCTAGAGCTGTGGCCGTGTGGCGGCAGCTGTGTCTGGGAACATGGGGCTCCTGCCCTGACAACTCCGTAGAAGTTGGGACTCCTGCCTGTTTCTGGCCCCCGCGGGTACCATGGTGTGCACAGCCCTGGCCACACTTTGCCCTCTGCAGCTGGTGTCCCCACAGCGGCTGCTCCAGACTGTCCGCTACTGCCATCATTGCCACTGATCCCAGGGATTATGGTGAGTTAATCATGGAGCATGTGGCACAACAGTTCTGGATTTTCAGAACGTTAAGGGGGTGGTGATAGAGGTTGACTGGTAATGTAAGGGTCATTACAGTAGCAAGAACAACCAGGAGAGAGAATTTGCTAAAAGATAAAATCAAATTGATAAATCTGTTGCTGGTATAAATTTCTTCAAGGGCCTTTCCAGTAATGACAAATGAGGAAACCACCCTTCTTATGTCTTTATTTTGTTAAATACTCAACAAAATTACTGTGTTTTTGCTGGGAGATGTGCCAACTAACTGCTGATGGCTGAACTATCAAACTCTGGTTATTGGAGGCACAAAAATATGATTCAGAGGAGTGTTAAGTAGAAATTCTCATTTTAGCTTAGTAATATATATTAAAGTATTTGCTGAAATGTTTTTTATTACGTTTTGAAATGTGTTGTTTCAAATGTATTACTTTTCAAAAACACATTTTTGGTTATAAAATATATGAATAAAATTTCAATAAAATGTATGATTTGATTGTAAAGTATATGGCGCAGTGGTATTAAGTACATTCACATTGTTTTGCAACTATCACCACCATGCATCTCCAGGGCTTTTTCAAAAATCTTCCCAGACTGCACCTCTGTACCTGTTAACAATAACTCTCCATTCTCCCCTGCTCCAGCCCCTGGCAGCCATCATTCTGCTTTCAGTTTCTATGAATTCGACTACTCTAGGTGTCTCATATGAGTGGGATCATATAGTATCTGTCCCTTTGTGACTGGTTTATTTCACTTAGCCTGATGTACTCAAGGTTCATCCATGTCATAGCATGTATCAGAATTTCCTTCCTGTCTAAGGCTGAATAATATTCTGTTATACATATGAATCGGCTACATTTTATTTACTCGTCTGTCTGTCCGTCCATCCATCCATCCATCCATCCATCCATCCATCCATCCATCCATGGGCATTTGGATCACTTTCCCCCCTGCTGCTATGAACAGGGGTGTACACATATCTGCTCCTCTGCTTTTAGTTCTTTCGGGTATATGCCCAGCTATAGAATTGCTGGGTCATGTGGTAATACTATTTTGAATTTGAGGGAAAAATTTATTTTAATTTTTTGTTGGGAGTTGTGCCTGTTAACTGCTGGTAGCTGAACTATTGAATTCTGGTTAATGAAGGCACAAAAATGCGATTTTGAGGAGTGTTAGGTAGAAATTTTCAGTTTAGCTTAGTAACACATTATATTTCAGTATTACTTAAAGCACTGTTTTTCACAGTGCTTGTACCATCTTGCATTCCGACTAATGATGCACAAGGGTTGCAGTTTCTTGACATCCTGACCAACACCACTACTTTTCTTTTTTGGATAGTAGCCACCCTAATGGGTGTGAGGTGGCATCTCATTGTGAGTTTGATTTACATCCTAATGATGAGCGATGTTGAGTGTCTTTTCATGTGCTTATTGGCCTTTTGTATATCCTCTCTGGAGAAATGCCCAGATAAATATTTTTAAGAGTAAAATTAGCTAAGTTAGGAAAAATATCACATGTTGCCTAGTAAGAATGGTTTCTTGGACATGAGTTCTCTCTCCACTATTCTCTGTGGAGTCATGCTCTTCTTCTAGTTCCTTTCTAGTTAGACAAGCTAAGCTGGAAGCTTTTTTTGGAATAGCCTCCTGACCAGCTGGTACCCGCTTCCCTCCCAGGGCATGAGACGTTGTGAGGGCTGCAGATGGGTGTCCAGCCCTGGCCCGCCTTTGAGAGCTGGGTTCTTGAGATGCTGCCATGGCTGGCTCCTCCTCACCTGCCGCCATCACTCCCTGAGTGCTGAGGTGCTGGGCCCTTTCTCAGGCAGACTTTATTCTTAAAGGATTTGTTCATAGAAATGTTTGTGGATTGTGATTGCATGTGGTTCAGCCTTGGGGCATCAGTTGTGGTTGGGGTGAGTTTTTCATGAAGAGAAACCTCTTTGATCTTCAGTTCTTGCGGGTCAACCTCAACATACAGAGTAGGAGTCAAACTTTTTCTGCAAAGAAACTGATAGTAAATATTTTAGACTTTTGTGGACCGTAAAGTTCCTGTTGCACCTGCTCAATTCTGCTGTTGCAGCAGGAAAGTAGCTGCAGACGATACCTAAATGAATGATTGTGCCTGTGTTGCAATACTTCACTTACAAAATCAGGCAACACAACGTATTCTGGCCCATGGACCACAGTTTGATGACCTCTGATATAGAGTTTCACTTTTCACCATCTCCAGTTTGCCTAACCTCTGTGATTCTAACATAGGCAGATATCCAAGTGGAGCAGAACCGGCAACACTTCTATGAACTGTCTCTCGAGTATGTGTGTAAGCTGCAGGAAATCCAAGAACGAAAGAAGTTTGAGTTTGTGGAACCTGTGAGTATTATTGCCAAGTTGTTTGCTGGTGGAGTTTTGCAATATAAGATAAGTATTTATCTTCCTAGGTCTGATTTTTGGTTTATAGTTATTAGAGGCCACAGTGCATAAACATGAAAGAGACATATTGAAAAGGGCAAACACAGCCATGAATTCAAGGAATTGCCTCTAAATCAGTGTTTCTCAACTGTATTTGCACTGCAACGTGTAATATTCCCATTGCTACATGATCTCAAGGAAGGCAAACAAGTGCAATTTCTGCTACCTTAGCCTATAGCTCTGTCTTTAAAAAATTTCTCTGAAATAATTTATACTAGAATGAGTGAACATGGGTTGTTTATACCAGTTCAAACTTTGATACTTCAAACAATTGTTTGTAACATGACTTCGAACACAACTCACAATGCTTATGGCAATCTAAGTTTAGTAGCAGGATATGGAACATTTGAGACAATTTTATGAGTTACTCTGACATTTTTTTTTTACTTACTTTAGAAACACATGATTTTTGTTTGTGATTATATAGATATTTGCTAGTAGCTTCAGTTGTTTATTTATGAAGATACATGCACATGAATATATATAACATAATGTAAAGGATATTTCATGTGGATTTCAGCAAAACGAAGTCATTTTCAGGATTCATTTTAATTTTAATATCAACTTGTTGAATGGTTTCTTTTTCTTAAACAGCTTTAGTAAGATAACATTCACACACTACACAATTTACCCATAGTGTGTATGGTTTATAGAAACAAGAATAACTAAGTAATGATTAAAAATGAGCATTTGTGGAGCTATGGTTTACTTGCAGCGATAGTCATTAACCTAAACCAGTAGAGAAAAAGTAAACCTCCTCAAAAACTTTCTTTTTATGTGAAATAACAGTAAATGCCTGCTTTTATTGGGCATTTATAATGCTCAGTCGCTGTTCAAGTCATTGTTCTAAGTGTTGTACCGAACTCATTAGTCCACACTATTACTCAATGAGGAGATAAGGAAATAGAAGTAGAGAAAGGTTGAATAATTTGCCCAAGGTCCCATAACAAGTCATGGCTGAGGTTGGGAATGGAGCCTGCTGGGCATTTGGTGTCACAGCCCCAGATTCCTAACCACCCACGGTGTGGCATTTGGAAGAAAATGAATCTCAGTATTTCCTTAACTCTCTCCCCAAATCACTTCTCTTCACTTTAGATTTATTGACTCACATGTGGAGCAGAGGCAACAGCTCTCTAATTAGAGACAGGTTGGGAGTTGGTAGAAAACTAAAAGTTTAATTACAGGTTTGAGGCTGCCCCTGGCAAGTCATGGAATATCTTTGTCAACAAAACACAGGGATTGCACTCTGTTGGCTGTGGCTGGGGAGAGTCTGGAGCTCTTTGATTCTGTGATTTTAGTTTCTTATAGATTGTATCAACCTATAGTGATAAGATTTCAATTACAAATACTGGGATTCTCCTGACTAAAGAGGACAAATGGATGACTTTATAATTCAATTTTTCCTACAGAACATGCCATACAAGCTGCCTAATGGCTGTGATATTTAAGGGAAAAAAGCATCATTTTCTACAAAGATCAATTAATAGTGTACTTGGGTTTACTTGAATATTATTGACTTCCCTTCAATCACTTTATTTCAGTGGAATAACAGTGAGGTGGCGGGGGGAACACTTGGTTGTTTATATGATTCTTTTTTCTCCTGAGTTGTTTTGTGCTAATACCTCTTTTCTTCCTGTGTCTTAGATGCTGTCATTTTTTCAGGGGATGTTTACCTTCTATCATCAGGGCCATGAACTTGCCAAAGACTTCAATCACTACAAAATGGAACTACAGATCAACATTCAGAATGTAAGGAAATGGAAGCTTTCTTTATAAAAAGATGTTTGAGTGTATTTTTCGTTTGTTTGTTGTATGAAAAGCCTTAAATGAAGACAACGCTGATCTATTGGTACTGAGAAACTGAGGGTATGGTGCCATCTGCTGGTCAGCTCTTGGTGTGACGAACTGCTCTACAGTTGGTTGAGGCTTGGGACATTCTGCCACCTGGCGGCTTTTCCTGCAGTTTCTGGGTCAATTCTAAGGATAAGCTCTGTTACCTTAACTCTAAGTCAGCTATTTCTATAACAGACAAAAGAGCACTCCACTTTAAGGCATTGAATTTATAATGCACTACATTTCTTCTCCTTTAACTGGGTATCTTGATTTTTGTTCCCAGATAAGCTTATCGTGTGAGTGGAATTTCTTCCCTACATTTTATGCATATTTACTAATGCATTGGTGTTCACAGTTGCTATTGGTCTTGATTATTTTCCTTTGGAAAATGTGTGCTTTCTGCCAAGTCTTGGATGAAGAGATTCAGGAGAATGGTATTAAGCAGCATACTATATGTCATTTTGATCAGGTGGTGGATGTTTTTCCTCTCAACACTAGTTGATGCTGGAGGCGTCCTCATTGACAAGCTGGTCAGGGGATGTTGAGTGTAGTTTGAGGTCTTGTTAGGAATGTCGTGAGATAGCTTTGTGACCGACTCACAGCACATAATGAAAGACACACAGGTAGATGGATGGGAAGCTGTGGTTGTTGCCTGCTCTTCATTTCTTTCACAATTAGAAGTTGAGAGTGGGCTGGGAGCAGTGGTTCATACCTGTAATCTCAGCACTTTGGGAGACCAAGGCGGGTGGATCATGAGGTCCAGATATCGAGACCATCTTGGCCAACATGGTGAAACCCCGTCTACACTAAAAATACAAAAATTAGCTGGGCGTGGTGGAGTGCACCTGTAATCCCAGCTACTTGGGAGGCTGAGGCGGGAGAATTGCTTGAACCCAGGAGGCGGAGGTTGCAGTGAGCTGAGATTGCGCCACTGTACTCCAGCCTGTGCGACAGAGCGAGTATCCGTCTTAAAAAAAGTTGAGGGTGAATACCTTTTGTGTAAATTTTGTTTCTAACTTTTTTTTTAAATGTACAGTTCCCTATACTTGGGAATGTAGATGATAAAACTTCTTATTTTTATAATTTATGTGTCAACTTCTATTTGAGGATTGTTAGGACATTCACCTGGGCTAATGATAGAGTCCTGGAGTAGATTCTTTCTTTTTCTGCTGCTGTGGTCTCACAATTTGTGAAAACAGGTATAAAATATGTGATATGACTATAATGTGACAAAACTTAGAAATCCAAAATGGGTATGTGTGGATTCATTCTGGTTACCCCAGAATTGTCCCTGCAGGTAGTAGAATATTGAGTTTAATGATGTTGAGTTTTTTTTTTTTTTTTTNTGTGTGTGTGTTTTTTTTTTGTATGGTCCTCAGTGTGCCTACTTGAATAATTTTTGCTGATTTAAAAAATACTGTTTTTCCATTCTCTCTTTTATTAGCTGTCCCATAGTTTTAATACAGCCATCATCCCAAGACCAGAAGGAAGTAAGTGCTCAGTTCTAAAAATGATTGTATCATCCTTTTCCGTCTATTACTTTGTGTACATTAGGGATGTTAAGCTGTTGCTGGGAGCTTACTTCTCTGCACCCTCTATTATATAGAAGGCTATTACATGTGATAGTCCTATACTGCATGTATTCTGTTTTACTCAACGGGGACCTCCTCAACATTTCTTGGACTACTGTAACCCTTGTTGATCTTTCCCATCTGTGGGCTTTTCTTTACTTTTTTTGATACAAAGTCTTGCTTTGTCACCCAGGCTGCAGTGCAGTGGCATGATCTTTGATCCTTGCAGCTTCAACCTCCTGGGCTCAAGCGATCCTCCCACTTCAGTCTCCTGAGTAGCTGGGACTACAGGCATGTACCACCATACCCGGCCAATTTTTTTTTTTTTATTTTTAAATTGTTTTGTTGAGGCAGGATCTTGCTATGTTGTCCAGGCTGGTCTCAAACTCCTGGCGTCAAGTGATCCTCCTACCTCTGCCTTCCAAAGTGCTGAGATTACAGGCGTGAGTCACCTTGCCTGGCCTATGAGTGTTTCTCTTTAAAAAAAAAAAAAAAAAAGAAACTTTCTGTACATTTCACTTTTATGTTTATTCACTTTGATTGTTATGTAACAATCACATAAGAGTTTCAAGTATGCAACCTTGAACTTCCTGTCTGAGTTGTTAACTCCTGTGGGTAGGAGCTGTTTATAACCAGGCCCTCTTTCCTACCCTTGATATGCTTTATCTTTATGGTGTTGGACTACAGGCTATGCAAATAGTTTATCAGTGCACCTTGGACAATAGCAACAACAACTAAATATATTCAAATATTTGAGGACAACGATCTACACATGCCACTCACTGTCTGTACTTGAAGAAAATGAAACATGCCCAGCTCTGTACCCTTGATTTTTTTTTTTTTTTTAAACATAAAAATGTGATCAGATCTGCTGGGTTCCTGATGAATTTACTTTTGACATATTTGGAGAAATTAAGCTACATCTATCAGATGTCCACAGTTTGTAAACACTGTGGTTATGTAACATAGGATTCCAATATAATTGTGATCACTTGAGCCAGTGTTTGAATAAAAGACAACTCTTGTACCCTGGCACTGGCGACTGACAGGATGCCACGAGCAGCACATCCCCTGAGGCACCTTCTTACCCCTCTTCCTTCTTCCCTTCTCCCTCTCTCCTTTGTTCCTTTCTTCTTCTGACACCTTTCTTCCTTCCTCCCTCCTCCTCCTCCCCCCTTTCCTTTCCTTTCCCTCATTCCCTCCTCTCCCCTTTCTCTTTCCTTCTTTTCTCTTTTTTCTCTTCTTATTACAGAGACATTAAAACATATCTTTTTAAGAAAACATAGTTTTGCTAAGCAGAAATAAATACTCCACTTTATAAAGATTTGTGAATAGTGGATTCTTGAGCAGAAAACCACTGCCCAATTCATTAAAATTCTTTTTAAGCTTAGCATTATGGGTTATGTATGAAGTTTATATTCATGGATTGTTCTTGTAACCCTTCTGAGAGCCAAGGATTAGTGTTACTGTTCTCTAGGTTCTAAATGAAGTGGCTAAGGGTACTTTTCTTAATATATATTTTTTTTTTTTGGAGATGGAGTCTCGCTCTGTCGCCCAGGCTGGAGTGCAGTGGCGCGATCTCGGCTCACTGCAAGCTCTGCCTCCCAGGTTCACGCTATTCTCCTGCCTCAGCCTCCAGAGTAGCTGGGACTACAGGCACCCCCCACCACGCCCAGCTAATTTATTGTATTTTTAGTAGAGATGGGGTTTCACCGTGTCAGCCAGGATGGCCTATATCTCCTGACTTCGTGATCCACCCGCATCGGCCTCCCAAAATACTGGGATTACAGGCATGAGCCACTGCGCCTGGCCTCTTAACTTAATTTTTGAAACAAGAATTGTCATTCATTAGGATATACAGATATGCCAGCCTAATCATAGATAAGCATCTATATTAGAAAAAGTATAAAAATTATATTTCCAAAATAGTCTGTTCTGCCATATGAATCATCTGTTTTAAATTTATTATGAAAATAATAAAATATTACTTTAAAAGCTTGGAGCATGGTGTAAAATATCAAAATTTTAATTCAAACTCGTTGCGCAAATATTTTTAAAAAGCTTTTCTTAAAATTTTTCCTCCTAGGTTTTTTTTTTTTTAAAAAAGGATTGTGTTCTTAGATTCTCAAGTAATTTAAGAACATTCATTCATATATATATATATATACACATACACACACACACATATATATATATATAGTTTTCTTTAACTAAGCTGCTGTTGGAATTTTTGGCAAAATATATCTTAACTGTGTCTAGATAGCTTCCCTTAGAGATTTATATCACTTTTTTTTGACTTTTAAAATGAATTATATTTATTTATTTTAAAATTATTTTACATTACAAATTTATATATTATTGGTAAATAGATATCCTGATATTCCAGCAAGTGCTCTAAATATATGAAATTCCTTCCAGGCACGGTGGCTCACACCTGTAATCCCAGCACTTTGGGAGGCCAAAGTGGTCAGATCACCTGAGGTCAGGAGTTCGAGACCAGCCTGGCCAACATGGTGCAACCTCATCTCTACTAGAAATACAAAAAATTAGCTGGGCATGGTGGTGGGCACCTGTAATCACAGCTACTTGGGAGGCTGAGGTGGAAGAATTGCTTGAATCTGGGAGGTGGAGGTTGCAGTGAGCCGAGATTGTGCCACAGCACTCTAGCTTGGGTGACAAAGTGAGACTCCATCTCAAAAAAAAAAAAAAAATATACACACACACACACACACACACACACACACACACACACACACACACACATATATTTAAAATAAATATACACACACACACATAGCTTTAAGCTTTTTTTTTTTTTTTTTTTTGGAGACAGCGTGTTGCTCTGTCACCTAGTACAGTGGCATGATCATGACTCACTGCAGCCTCTACCTGCTGGGCTGAAGCTATCCTCCTCCTTCAGCCTCCTGAGCAGCTTAAATTTGACTAATTTAAAAACATCTTTAGTAGAGGTGGGGCCTAGCCATGTTCCCCAGGCAAGTCAGGTACTCCCAGGCTCAAGTGATCATTCTCCCTTGGCCTCCCAAGGTGGTGGGATTACAAGTGTGAGCCCCTGTGCCCATCTGCCTTTAGCTTTTTAATAGTAATCTAAAAATTAGTTTGGATTTAAAATTTTTTTCCTATTTTTAAAACGAAGAGAAATGTGATAATAATTGTACACTTGTTTTAAACTGTTTCTTGTAGGTGCACAGTTGGATAAGTTGGGGTTCACAATTATCAGAAAATGCATCAGTGCTGTTGAAACACGAGGTAATATGAATCATTTCATTCATGAGAGG
Source organism: Theropithecus gelada (assembly GCF_003255815.1). Lineage (NCBI taxonomy): Eukaryota > Metazoa > Chordata > Mammalia > Primates > Cercopithecidae > Theropithecus > Theropithecus gelada. Next base: position 144,879,170 of record NC_037672.1, read on the forward strand.
CTATAGGTATGTAAAATCTAATAGTCATTAAAATACTTCTTGCATTTAAGTGTTACAAAATGAAATGTGCTAACACAAAATGCTCATTCTGAGTATCAGAAGGGTCAGTTATTCATTTACTATGACAATGAGGGATTTTCCTTTTTATTTACATATTTCTTCCCTGTATTAAAACATGAGGTCAGTGTGGAAATGAGAAGTGTCTTAGTCTGTTAGATCTGCCATAGCAAGATAGTACAAATTGGGTGGCTTAAAGAATAGAAATTTATTTTCTCATGGTTCTGAAGGCTGGAAGTTCAAGATCAAGGTGTCAAATTCAAGATTTCTTCTGAGGCCTCCCATCTTGGCTTGCAGGTGGCCACCTTCCCACTGTGTCCTTAGATTGCCTTTTTTTCTGTGTACCCATGTCCCTGGTGTCTCTTTTACATGTCGAAGTTTCTTCTTATAAGGGCCTATTAGATTAGAGCCCACCCTGAAGGCTGCCTTTTAACTTACTTATATCTTTAAAGCTCCCGTCTCTAAACACAGTCCCATTCTGAGAAACTGGTGGTTACGGCTTCAACATAAAAATTTTAGGGGGATACAGTTCAGCCCATAAGAATCCTTAGAAGAATCAGCAGTGATGTACAACTGATTGTAATCACTTTTTGTTGAAGCACTCTGAAGATACTCTCCGCCCTCCATTGTTGTGTGGGTCCCTATTTAAAACAATCAACTTGCCAGATGTGGTGGCTCATGCCTGTAATCCCAGCACTTTGGGAGGTTGAGGTAGGCAGATCACCTGAGGCTGGGAGTTGGAGACCATCCTGGCGAAGATGGTGAAACCCCATCTCTACTAAAAATACAAAAATTGCTGGGCGTGATGCGCACACCTGTAATCCCGGCTACTTGGGAGGCTGAGGCAGGAGAATTGGTTGAACCTGGGAGACAGAGGTTGTAGTGAGCCGAAACCGAGGCTGGAACCTGGGTGATAGAGCGAGATTCCATCTCAAAAAAAAAAAAAAAAAAAAAAATCTGCTTTATTGAGGTATAATTTGCAGACAGTAAAATTCACTGATTTTAATTGTACAAATGGAAGAGTCTTGAAAACATACACAGTTGTGATACTAGTACACACATAGAAAATTTGTTTCCCCCACTGAGTTCTTTTCTGGCCCCTGCCTCCCTCCTTTCCTGTATTTGCTGCGTTGCTCTTTTTTTAAATTTTTTTTAAGACAGGGTCTCTCTGTGTCACCCAGGCTGGAGTATAGTGGTGCAGTCATAGCTCACTGCAGCCTCAAATTCCTGGGCTCAAGCAGTCCTCCTGCCGCCTGGGCCTCCCAAAGTGCTGGAATTACAGACAAGGGCCACCATGCCTGTCCCTGAGCTACTTTTTATCATGCATGCTCTGCCCCCCCACCTTTTTTTTTTTTTTTTTTTTTTTTTAAAACATTTTCAGCAGTTTTGTACAAATGGAATCATGCAGTTTATAGTCTTTTACTCTGGCTTTGTGTGTGTAATGCTTTTGAGATTCATCAATTGGGTGGATACTTAGCTCTATAAATTTCTGTTTATTGCCTGGTAATATTCCATTATATGGATATACCACAATTTGTTTATCCATTCACCTATTGATAAATATTTGGGTTGTTTTTCCAGTTTAAATTTAAGGAAAGCTAACTCCTCCACTGACCAATAGCCCAAAACATTTTTTTTAAAGTCTCTAAGCAAAAATTGGGTCCTTTTGCTATGCAGCCATTCCAGCAGACTTTAGAGAAATGAAATATTAAACGTTGCAAAACAGGCTTTTTCTGGAGGTTGACATTCTCTTTGTTTAGAGATCTAGTGAAGTATGTATAAATGGAATATTTTATTCACTCTCATATACTCTATATTACAGTCTGACTTTGAATGCCTTAGTGGGGTGAAGTACTGCCTTCACATTCTCTCTCCAAACAAAGTCTTTGTTACAAAGACAGGACTGCCACCTGTGAAATTAGTGTGTCGGATAACGGCAGAGTAGGAGCTGTTGTGTGATTTGGGGATTTGCCTATCAATAACAACAACCCATGCCACAGAAAGCCATTCTTCCCACATTCTCTTGCAGTGGCAATTCACACTGACAGGTTTTCTTTTTTTTTCTTTTTTTTTTTTTTTTTTTTGAGACGGAGTCTCGCTCTGTCGCCCAGGCTGGAGTGCAGTGGCCGGATCTCAGCTCACTGCAAGCTCCACCTCCCGGGTTCACGCCATTCTCCTGCCTCAGCCTCCCGAGTAGCTGGGACTACAGGCGCCCGCCACCTCGCCCGGCTATTTCTCTGTATTTTTTTTAGTAGAGACGGGGTTTCACTGTGTTAGCCAGGATGGTCTCGATCTCCTGACCTCGTGATCCACCCGTCTCGGCCTCCCAAAGTGCTGGGATTACAGGCTTGAGCCACCGCGCCCGGCCCACACTGACAGGTTTTCATTCATTTCAGTCTGCACTGAAGTTGAGCTGGCAAATTTGTTTCTTATCCTGGTACCTCGAAAGAATTTCAGGAAAAAAAAAAATCCTGCAATTTCAGTATCTTTCTCTTAATACTCATGTTTCTTTTTTTCTGAGTTTCTTAAGTAGAACTTTGTGTCATTTGCATGCTTATTAATTTGGATAAATTCTTTCCCCAAAGGGCATGTTTTATACATACTTATTTCTGCCTGAATAGATGCAGATCTATCTAGAAGGCTTTCTGATTGGTATGTGTGGTTTCATGGAGTGTTATGTACATTGAATGGCATAAATATATATTGGAATCTGGATGTATTGAATATGTTTTTATAAGTATATAGATGTTGAATAGGTCTACACATTTTATGTTAGCTTTTCTCATTTAAAAATAAGAGACAAAAAGCATATATTTTTCTTTTTGAATATTTTTCCCCCCAACGTTTGCTTTCAGTGGAGTAATAGACTAAAAATAAGAGTTTAAAAGAATCGACAGTCGGAACTTATTATTGAAAATGATGAGGACAGCTTGGTGCCACTGGCTGACACGTATGATCCCAGCACTTTGGGAGGTTGAGGTGGGAGGATTGCTTGAGCCCAAGAGTTCAAGACCAGTCTGGGCAGCATAGCATGACCCTGTCTCTATAAAAAGTTTTAAAAATTAGCTGAGGGTTATACTGTGTGCTTGTGGTGACAGCTAATCAGGAGGCTGAGGTGGGAGGATCACTTGATCCCAGGGATTGAGGCCACAGTGAGCTTGGAAAACAGGTAAAGAGACAGAAATAGTTGGTAAATAGCATTAACAACTACTGGATACTTCTTGAGTCTACATGACTAATGACCAGAAGCATTTAATGAGATCTAATTGAAGAATTACTTCTAATCACTGTTTTCATGTTCTAAATATGATTATCTAAAAACTAGTATTTTATATGGTTTGGTTAAAGCCATTAGCCTTTTTCTTACTGTTTCATCTCGTGTCTTCCTGTTTTTGATCTGACTGCTTAGAACATATTTATTGCAACATAACGTAAACCCAAAGACTACTGTGAAAATACTTACTATTTAAATGGAATTTTTCTTAAGCCATCTATTCAGTTTGTGTGTATGACTTATGAAATGTTCCATATTTTTCTCCTGTAACTTTGTCCCATGGATTGCACCAACCAGAAAAAGTTTTTAGCTTTGAGCACGAAGTAATTTTTCTCTAATTGTTTTTGTGGCCAAAAGTTTATTTACCTTGGCTCAAAATAAACTGGAGATCTGGCAGTGCCTAGATTATTCACAGGACAGATACTCAGGAAGCCTGAACATCATAAATTGGATTCACAGGAGCAATTTCTGTGGCTTTGTAGCAGAAACGTCAGTGAAGGAGTAATTTCTGTGGCTCTGTAGCAGAAACTTCCGTGAATGGTAAAGATATGGGATCCATTGCTGATGTTGCAAAAGGAAGTGATTCCAGTATCCACATCCAGGAAAATTTCTACATGGTATAGCTGCAGGGGCTTATCTAGAGGGTAAAGGCACAGTGTGCTGCCTGAGGGGAGCTCTTCTTTTCTCAAACCTAGAACCTGGAAGCCAAATTCTGAAGACAGTGGAATTGCCCCTTGTTAGTATAATTAACAGATTGTTAGCAAACACCTAGATCCCATTCTTTGCTTGCCCCCACATCTGCCTCCCAGTAATGGTGGCCAGAGGTGAACTGAGGGGAGCCAGGATACAGATGATGTGTTTGAATCTGTCAGCATATTCTCTGTGATTCTTTTAGAAATGTCCACAACAAACATGCCTTCGGTCATCAAAAATGATACATGGATTGTTCCTGTGTCACCATCCAAGATCACATGCACTTGGAACATTAGCATCCTTTCATTCAGGTGTAGAATAGCTCTCAGCTGGAGCTTTACTTCCTTTATTTGGAAACTGCCTTCCCCAGCTGGTAATTGGGCCTGCTGGCATTCTTCAGAGTGACCACAGAGCAGAAGAGGCACAATGAACCTTCCCCATCAGATTCCTTGAAAATTGAGCTGATGTATTGAAGGCAGCAGACAGATTCACAATTTAGGGATGTGGGTTTTTCAAGATATGATAAACAGACAACACATGTACTTCTCTAAATTGTTCTGTCATGGCCACTTGTCTCCTCCACTAGGTTCTCCCGTGTCCTCCAGCTGCTTCCACTGACAGCTCGATTGTGAAGTGAGCTTCAGTTACAAGAGGCTTGTATACAGAGGGTCCCTTCCCACCTTGTTCGCATTCTAATCCTCCCTAATTCAATCAGATTTTGATTTAATTCTGCCACAAATTAGTTTTTTTCTGAAGCCATAGACAGATTGCCATAAACAAAGGAGATCATTTTAACTTAAGAGTTTCAAAAAGTAATATGGACAAAATATTGGCTTATTCTAGATTAGGTCATATATTTCATGGATGTTGATAGAAGATACAGGATTATGGCTAAAACTTTTGAAATGAAATATTTGACTAAAATTTTTATGAATGGAGCTAATTTCAAGTAGTTTTTGATCATGAAAATAAAATCTCATTTTGATTAATTTATCACATTTACTCAGAGGTCTTTCCTAAAGTTGCGTTTATTAAACCAGTGATTTATTCAAAATGAATAAGATGATGAAGATACCCACTTAGAAACTTGGTGTAAAAAAATCATAAAACTGTTCATCTGCAATCAGGCAGCCTTAGGAGGTCCAGTATTTTGTTTGGTTTCGTTTGGTTATAGTATCAAAACCAAAAGGTATTTTTATGATCTTACTGCTTCTGTTATATCACAACATATGTATATATAAAATGAGATACATTTATTTAAATACACTGGATTTTGAAGGCTGAATAAGAAAAACTGTCTCATTAAGATTTTTTTTTTTTTCTTTTCTTTTCTTTTTTTTTTTTTTTTTTTT